>NC_057795.1:385631277-385792724 GCF_018294505.1 Triticum aestivum | reverse complement strand
CTCGCAGGGGGAGGGGAGGGGGTCCCGACCCCCCCTCCCCCGCCTGCTCGGCCTCGCGCTACCACATTGTTGCGCTAGGTTTTGACAGGACGCAATGCGGTTATTCTATTTCCACCCCCACCGCACACACCCAAAGCCACACCCCTAAGATAGATAGTGGGTTCACGGATGTGACATACTCGCCTCCGCATGCGACGACATGGCACGCCGCGTCGTCGCCTGCTCCGGCTCGTTCATGTCTCGGCCTCATAGGGGGAGGGGAGGGGGTCCCGACCCCCCCCCCCCCCTGCTCGGCCTCGCGCTACCGCATTTGTCAATAGGCCCAATGCCTATTTCAATGTCTACCGATATTTAAATCCTAAAATAACAAAATAATTGTAATTAAAGAAGTTCAAATAGAAAAGATAGAGAAGTTCGGGGTGTTGTCGAAACCTCAAATTAACATTTTAAAAATGATTAGCATACAGAAGTTCAAGATAGTTATTCACTGAAGACCAACAACTACTATAAGTACGAAAACATACTAGAAAAAATAAGAAATATACGCATATTCGTAGGCCAATTACATGGTTGCTCATGGGACTATCAAAAAAATCCAAAGCAATGCAAAAAGAATGAAAAATAACATAAAAACAGAAAGAAATACATAGGACTTGCTCCATTACCTTGCAAAGAATGAAAAATAGAAGTTCAGGTATGAACAGCACAGAAGTCCAGCTTGTACAACGACCCTTAGATGATCTGGAAAAAGTGCATGCATACTTGGAATAATCCCATGATTGCCCACGAGACAAACTATAAAAACAATATCTCAAGAACAAAAATTATGAAAAAACAAAAAAAAATATAGCACCATGCACCTTCGCCTTGCAAATATGGAATGCATTGTGCAAAACCAGAAGTTCAACCATTAATTAGAAAGAAGTCCAGCATCTACTTAAGATAGTGGATGATCAAAAATAACAACCATCTACTGAAGTCCAGCATCTACTTAGAGCACGGAAGTTCAGGTACGAAAGTTCTAGCAGTCCAGCTTGTACAACAGAACGAAAATTGATTGAAATAACAACCCCAATCAAATTTGGTTCCCAGATTTAATTGTTTGGGTAATTTCCAACACGTCAACAGCCATTTCGAACATTGTCATACTCTAGATAAAACATCCAAAAAAGATTCGCCATCAAGCTGTGCGCTCGAACAACGAACCACGACGGGAGGCAGAAAGTGCAATCCACAAGTTCGGAATGAATGAGCCCGCCAAATCGAATTAACAAAAGCGGGAAGGATTCAACCGTCATTTCGAACGTCATCATGCTCCAGATAAACAAGAAAATGATTCCCATAATATTGTCGCTCAAACAAAAAACCACGATGGGAGGCAAAAGATCCAATCGCCGGATTTCGATTTGTATGAGCCCGCATAATCAAATTAACAACATGCGCAGCATTCTATCTCACAAATGCACGTAAATCCACGCCCAATTTGAACAAAAAACCTACAAATCTACAACAGCGGCCGAAACCAATCCCGCAGACGAAGAATAGAGGTGGCAGAACACCAAATCGAATTTGTTCGAAAATAACAACAAAACACGCATTAAACTCGTACCTAAACCCAATTCTCATCATGTTAGAGATCCTAGAACATCCAGTACATGCAAAAAACTTGTGACAGACCCATGTTCATCACCGCCCGAGAGCAGATCCGCTAACGAGCTAGATTCCTAATCAAAACAAGCATTTAGATTCTAATAACCGTGTAAGCATTACACTTACATCACGAACAACACGAATGATCAGAAAAACTCGCGGTAGAAGGCACGGTTGAGAAGATAGCCCGAAGGTCGGGTTCGTACAGATGGAAGTTCAGGCGCGTTACTCAGGAAGTTTAGGTTGTGATCAGAATAGTGTTTATGTGT
Organism: Triticum aestivum; assembly: GCF_018294505.1. Lineage (NCBI taxonomy): Eukaryota > Viridiplantae > Streptophyta > Magnoliopsida > Poales > Poaceae > Triticum > Triticum aestivum. The sequence continues at coordinate 385,790,805 of NC_057795.1, read as the reverse complement.
GTGTGTGTGTGTGTGTATGAATTAGGCTTCAAGTGCATACTTGTTAGTTAAACCTATGGTTAAAATGTGACACTAAATATGACTAGTAAGTAGTAAAGTAGCAGTACTAGTATACGTCGGTCAAATTATTCATCATGTCCACATGTTGAATTGACGTGACAACACACTGTGCGATAGGTGACACAAGAATCCCGACGGTGTGTTCGTGTATTCTGGACTTCAGATTTTGAGTACCACCTATCTGTCGAAATCTTTCATCATTCACTTAAAACAGTCGATTGATCATACATTGAGTACCATATAACTGGAATTAACTAATGCAAGTCAAAGAAGGATTGGTCGATGCTGCCGGCTAGCGTCAAGTTCGATCCCACGGATCAGGAGCTAATCGAGCACCTTGAGGATAAAGTGAGTGCTGACAGCGCGAGTTCTCACCCTCTCATCGATTTGTTCATACCAACCATCGACAGCGAGCACGGCATATGCTAAACCCATCCTGAGAAACTTCCAGGTAAGACACCGATCGGCCGTCTACTTGCACAAACATATTCCTTCGTTTATAGCTCTATTTTTCTTTGTAGACGCAGACCTAGTGAAGCAATTACAATTTGATAGTTAATAAAAAGTGAAACAAGTGACTGCAACATGCCAAAGATGTTATGAAAATGCCAACTACATACACTAAAACATGTATTCGACAATACTACAGGTATCACACTGAGTGGCCTAAGCAAGCATTTCTTCTAGCGCAATTCCAGGGCGTTCAAAAGGGGCACGTGGATGTGTCGCAAGATACAGTCGGAGTGCGGCATGCACGCGATGTGGCACAAGACCGGCAATACCTTGCCGATGATGGTCAATGGCCGGCAGAAGGGTAGCAAAAAGATTCTAGTGCTGCACACCAACAAGAACTTCGACCAGCAGAGGACCAACTGGGTGATGCACCAGTACCACCTCGGGGACCAGGAGCAAGAGAAGGAGCGGGAGCTGGTCCTCTGCAAGATTTTCTACTAGACGAACACTAGGGCCAGGAGTAAAAAGGTTATAGCTTAGTTTGGTATTGGTACTTGTACTACCTTGTGGTCCGCAAGTTGGTATTGTTGTTACCGATCTTTTGGTATGAACTTGTATTTGCTTCCAACTATCATGCTGAGGGTCGACGCGGATATAAAGCTGAATCATTTGTTTCGAAATGAATTTTCAGGCACCTGTTTTTTATTTGATGGGTAGCATAAGCACCTGCCATTCGAATTCCCAGTTCTCCAATTTTTTTGAAACGAGTGCATGCACTTATTATCACGATGAAAAAACAATATGCTTGCTGCATCCCAGTTATCAGTCTGTACTTGCTGAATTCTCTCATTTATTGAGCACGTATATTGTTTTTTTAGGTCGAGCAAGTTTCAACTGGGTTGTAGACTGCCTAGGCTTGGTTTTGTTTTTAACAGGCCCAGCCCATGACGACAACGAGGCACAAAGATCCAGTAGGTATCTACTGGCCTCTGGCCCGCCAGTGTTAGTTATATTTTGTCTCGCATGCAGTTTTTTTACTGAATCAAACACACAGCCCAGTTCTATTTTCCTCTTGAAACACATGTCCTACATCTGTTTTCTAATCTCTACCTATAGTTTTACAAGTTCATATAGACATATCATTATATTGAAAATACATACAATTCCCTTTTCATACTTACATCCTTATTTTTGTTGTTGTTTTCCCTCCTAGCTCTGATTTTTTTACCACTGGTTTTCCCTTAAACCAACTCAATTGTCCCACGTCTTATTTGCTTACAAAAACAAAACGTTTTTTTGGCAAATCAATAAGTTCTTAAAAAATGTTTATCATTTCGGGATTACAACAGTTCGGACTCCACCGAAATATGCAAAATAAGGTTGAACTTTTTGACCGTGGTCCTGGGAAGAAAATGGGCTGTAATAAATTACTTAAGAATTAGCAAATGGGCTGCAAATTATTAAAAAATAGCAACTGGGCTCTATGTTGTCTGCCACAGATCTGGAGGATGACTTGTGGGGCTACTAAGTTCATGCGTACACAAGGTTTCTCAAAAACGGAACTTAGTCAACAATCAACTCTACCAGCGTCAGACCGTTAGATGTCAATCTAACGGCAATCGTGCTTCTTCAGTCTGTGATCTTCCTGCCCCAGCCGCCCAAACCAGCGTTGTCGGAACCACCTGCTCCCGCCTTCCGTGGCCGTCTATGCTGCCGGGCAGGCCTCACGGCCCCATCATACTCACATCCCTGGCCTATCTATCCCTCTACTCACCCACACCTCCTGTTATTTTCCGGCGATGACAGCTGAACCAGTCAACCTTTGTACTCTCCACCGCGTGGGCAGCCACTTTCATGTCTTCCCCGGCTCCATGGCGTTCCCTTCGTAGTCCTCGCTCTCGTCCACCGCCCTTGTGCTCTCAGCGCGGCGCAGTCAACGTGGTCAACAAACGACATCCATCAGAAGTGGACTGTACGTGGAGAGGCTGACAGCTGGGTCCACGACCGCACACAAGGAAATGCCTCCTTATTACGCGCAAAAAAATGATTCCTCCACCTGATATCTAGGACCCGCCGGAAGGGCCTCTGTATTTCACAAAAAAATCCCTCCACTGACAGGTCGGACCCACCAACTATATCTTCGCATGCAAGGAAGTTCCTTCTTATTGCGCACAAAAAAATGAATACCCCCCTGCCAGCTAGGACCCACCATAATGGGAGGCTGACTTGTGGGCTACTAAGTTCACGGGGATGGAGGGCTTTGTCAACTTAGTCAATATATGAGTGATTCTAGCTCCAGTGACCGTATGATGTCCATCCAACGGCTGTAGTGCTTCTTCAACCTCTGGTCTTCTTGCTCCAGCCGCCCAAAGCAGGGCTGGTCGTGCCACCTGCTTCTGCCTCCCGTGGTCGGTTGTGCTACCACGAAGGCCTCACCACCCCCTATTACTCCCATCGCTGGCCAGGCCATTCCTCCACTCACCCACACCCCCTGTTATTCTGCGGCAACGGCAGCCTCACACCGCAGCCGAACCAGTGAACCCTCATACTCCTCTCCGTGTGGGCATCCACTGTCGCGTCTTCCCCGGCTCTGCGTCATCCCCTTCCTAGGCCTCGCCGTCGTCCACCGCCGTGGTGCTCTCGGTGCGGCGTGGTCAATGTGGTCAACGACCGACTTCCATCGGAAGAGTACTATACGTGGAGAGGCTGACAGCTGGCTCCACAGCAGCCGCAAGGAAGTGCCTCCTTATTACGCGCAAAATAATTATTCCTCCACCTGATAGCATGGACCCACCGGATGGGCCACCGTATTTCGTGAAAAAAACGTTTCCCCCTGACTGTTGGGACCCACCGGACGGGCCACCGTATTTTGCGAAAAAAACGTTCCTCCCGCTGTCAGCTCGGACCCACCGGAAGTACCTCCTTATTACGCACAAAAAAACGAATACTCCCCCTGCTAGTTGGGACCCACCTTGGTGGGAGGCTGACTTGTGGGCCTACTAAGTTGACGGGGACAGAGGGCTTTGTCAACTTAGTCAATATGAATGATTCTAGCTCCAGTGGCCGTACGATGTCCATCCAGCAGCCGTAGTGCTTCTTCAACCTCTGGTCTTCTTGCTCCAGCCGCCCAAACCAGCGCCGGTCCTGCCGCATGCTCCTGCCTCCCATGCTCGGTTGTGCTGCCGCAGAGGCCTCACCGCCCCCTACTATTCCCACCGCTGGCCAGGCCCTGTGGCGACGGCAGCCTCACACCACAGCCGAACCAGTGAACCCTTGCACTCCTCTCCGCACGGGCTTCCACTGCCGCATCTTCCCCGGCTCCATGTCGTCCCCTTCCTAGGCCCCGCCGTCGTCCACCGCCCTAGTGCTCTCGGTGCGGCATGGTCAATGTGGTCAAGGAACGACTTCCATCGGACGTGGATTGTACGTTGAGAGGCTGACATCTGGGTCCACGACCGCAGCAAGGAAGTGCCTCCTTGTTACGCGAAAAAAATGATTCCTCCAACTGACGGCAGGGAACCACCGGGTGGGCCACCGTATTTCATGAAAAAAATGTTTTCCCTGACTGCTGGGACCCAACAGCTACATCTTTGCACGCAAGGAAGTGCGTCCGGGTAAAAAAACGATTTGCCCCTCTGACTGCTCGGGCCCACCAGCTACATCTTTGCACGCAAGGAAGTGCCTGAAAGTCGGGACCCACCTGGTCGAAGCGTACACAGCGTTGTCATTCTGGTCGCGAATGTGTACGTACATACTGGTCGATGTAGAGGCGCGCATGTGTCATAGTAGAGGCGCGCACGTGTCGTAATAGAAGCACGCACGTAGCATGTACACGTATGTACAGCGGCTAGTGTGCAAGAAAGAAAATACGACCACATACATACATATGGGCGGTGTCTCGAACGCCTACTCGCGCATACGTACAGCCAGGGCTCATGTACATGGCTGGGTCAGAACGGAGAAACTACATCATCGCCGTGTTCATGAGGAGGCAACAGAATGCGTCGTGTTCATCGGGAGGCAACGGAATGCGCCGTGTTCATCGGGAGGCAACGCAACGCGTGGGAGCCAACCGGCTTGGATGGAATAGCCAATGAAAATGAGGCCTGGCGTACCGCAGAACGGATGAAACGGCCTTGTGTTCGACCGGCCACGTTCGAAACAGGATCCTATTCATCAGGAGGGGTCTGGCGTACCGCAAAACGGAGGAAACGGACTAGTGTTGGACCTCCTACGGTCGAAATGGGGTCATGTTGATCAGGAGGGGTGTGGCGCACCGCAAAACGGACGAAACGGACTTGTGTTGGAGCGCTACGGTCGAAACGAAGGTCCTATTCATTGGGAGGGGTGTGGCGTACCACAAAACGGGACTCCACGGGATACTGTTCATCTCCACCATCGACCTCCTCCAGCCTCCACGGGCTACTATTCATCCACCATCGACCTCCTCTAGCCTCCACCTGCGACTGTACATCCACGGGCTCCTGTTCATCCAGCCTCCACCATGCGCTACTCCACCGGCTACTGTTCAACCAGCCCTCTCCACGGGCTCCTGTTCAACCACCTCTCCACGGGCTACTGTTCATCCACCCCTCCACCGTCTACTGTTCATCCATCCCTCCACGGGGTTGTCCTGTTCATCCATCACTCCATGGGGTACTATTCATCCACCCCTCCACCGTCTACTGTTCATCCAGCCCTCCACGGGGTCGTCCTGTTCATCCAGCCCCAACCGGCTTGATCGATCGGGGTCCTATTCATCCAGAGGCAACACCACGGGGTCCTGTTCATCCACACCCACCGGGAACTGTTCATCCAAACCCCCCAGCAACACTCATTGTTCATCCAGAGGCAGCATCGATAGGCTTCCAGAGGCAGCACCGATCGGCTTCAGTTAGTAGCAGTAGCGAAGGAATCGCTCGATCGAGTTCAGTTAACAGCCATCGATCGATCACTCGGGTTCATTAACGTGTAGCCTGCAGTGCAATCGCTCGGGTTCAGTAGGCAAACGCCTCGCTCGGGTTCAGTTAGAGCCCAACGCCTCGCAACCACGTGCGTGCGTGTACAAGAGAAACACGCAAACCTCCCATGCATCGCTTGGCCCAGACCACCCACCGTAACCGGGAACACCCCGATATTTTCCTCGGCCTCGCTTCTACCATGTTTTTTTCCCGTCATGGACGGCCCAAAGAATGTCATGCAGCTACGTCTCCGGCCCGCCCAGGACGAAAAGCCCATTTTCTGTCATGATTTTTTGTCATAGAAGTAGGAGCCCACCACACCTATGATGATGCCGGGTTTTGTCACAATTATCATCATAGAAGTGTCATAAGTATGAAAGAAAAAAATCCGTTCGGCCCAAAAAGTCACGGATGTGTCTTTTTTTGTAGTGACTAGGGATAAAAACATGTTCTGATGTGTCCCTAGCACCGTAGCCCATGTTCCTCTTCCCACTGTCGCGTTGGTTTTCCTGCTACGGAGATAAGCCGGCGTAACAGCTCATGGCAGCGGCGGGTCAGGGATGTGACGAGGTCGCGGAGGAAGCAAAGTGAGTCGGCGATGTAGTGGGCCTGACGCGCCGTATGGGCGCCGGTGTTCGCGGAGGCAGCGGCGACTCTCATCACAGCATGAGGCGGCAGCTTGCTTGTGCGGCGCGGGGCGGCTCTCCTACCAACAGTCAACGCGGTCTTCACATTACTAGTAGCCATCAATTAGTACTCATATAAATCCTTCGTGTCTTTGATTCACCTTTGATCAAGTAGTACTTTGGTCTCCCACGTGATCCTGAGCTTTGGAAATCATTCTTGTAGTACATGGCTGCTGTCCTCCCAAACTACCCATGTGTGTGTGACTAGATTGGAGTATGTGGATTGATGGGATGTGGCAGCAATATGGCCTCATAATAGCTGCGAATTAGAAAACAAGCAGTAAAAACACCAGCCGCGCCTGAGCTCCTCGGAACTTTAACCCGCCAGCTCCTGCTTCATGGGGTTTCACGATCGGAGAGGCAGTAGTGATCGGCCGATCAGGTACCTGCCTGACATTGCAGACGTATGCGAGGGCCCATGGCAGATAGATCTTCAAGGATAATTCCATAGCCTACTTCTTGTCAATCTCGAACACTGTTGCATGCAATCGAAATCCCATCGGTCTCGGCGACTTGATTATTTGAATTGGTCAGACAGATCAGTTGTAACTCGAGTAAATTTGCATGCGCTCAAACAGAAACCCTATGGGTCTCGATGACGTGCGACTGTAGCAACCGAATATAGCAGCTTTGCAATAGAGTCAATCTCAACCGGATTGACCTTACGATAGCGTGAAAGTGCAACTATCCCTAGGTGCTTTTGGGAATTCATAACAACATATAGCTCATTGACTAATGCTATTCCAAGACTATTATTTCAGGAAAGCTCAATGAATGGCATGGCATGGATGATGAAAGTGGATCCCTCAAAATACTAAGGACAAAGGATTGGCTCAAGCTCAAAAGCTCAAGACTCTTCATTTTACATTTTAGTGATCCAAGGTCACATTGAGTCTATAGGAAAAGCCAATACTATCAAGAAGGGATGAGGTGTTGCTTAATGAGCCTCTTGCTTCATGTGCTTAGTGATATGCTCCAAAAACCCTGAACTACTTTCCCACATCCACAAATGACCTAAACCTAAAGCCAAAATCGGTCACACTGATTCTTTCAATCCGGTGCCACCAATTCCAAAAGTCATAGCCACTGCCACAAACCCTAAGCAAATCAGTCTTACCGATAGGGATCTCGGTCTCACCGAGATGGGATTGCAATCTCTCTGTTTCCCTTTGTAACGTTTCGTTCTAACCGAAGTGAGCGATCGGTCCCACCGAGATTGCAATGTAAACTCTCTGTTTCCTTTTTGTAACATTTCGGTCTCACCGAAAAGAGCAAATCGGTCCCACCGAGTTTACCTGACCAACTCTCTGGAAAGCTTATTACCAAATCGGTCTCACCGAGTTTGTGTAATCGGTCTCACCGAGATTACGTTATGCCCTAACCCTAACCTAATCGGTCTCACCGAGATGCATGTCAGTCCCACCGAAAATCACTAACGGTCACTAGGTTTACTAAATCGGTCCGACCAAGTTTAACGATTCGATCCCACTGAGTTTGGTAAATTGTGTGTAACGGTTAGATTTTGTGTGGAGGCTATATATACCCCTCCACCTCCTCTTCATTCGTGGAGAGAGCCATCAGACTAAACCTACACTTCCAACTTACCATTTCTAAGAGAGAACCACCTACTCATGTGTTGAGGCCAAGATATTCCATTCCTACCATATGAATCTTGATCTCTAGCCTTCCCCAAGTTGCTTTCCACTCAAACCCTCTTTCCACCAGATTCAAATCCTATGAGAGAGAGTTGAGTGTTGGGGAGACTATCATTTGAAGCACAAGAGCAAGGAGTTCATCATCAACGCACCATTTGTTACTTCTTGGAGAGTGGTGTCTCCTAGATTGGCTAGGTGTCACTTGGGAGCCTCCGACAAGATTGTGGAGTTGAACCAAGGAGTTTGTAAGGGCAAGGAGATCGCCTACTTCGTGAAGATCTACCGCTAGTGAGGCAACTCCTTCATGGGCGACGGCCATGGTGGGATAGACAAGGTTGCTTCTTTGTGGACCCTTCGTGGGTGGAGCCCTCCGTGGACTCGCGCAGCCGTTACCCTTCGTGGGTTGAAGTCTCCATCAATGTGGATGTACGATAGCACCACCTATCGGAACCACGCCAAAAACATCCGTGTCTCCAATTGCGGTTGAATCCTCCAAACCCTTCCCTTTACTTTCTTGCAAGTTGCATGCTTTAATTTCCGCTGCCTATACACTCTTTGCATGCTTGCTTGAATTGTGTGATGATTGCTTGACTTGTCCTAAAATAGCTAAAATCTGCCAAACTCTAAAATTGGGAAAAGGTTAAGTTTTTATTGGTCAAGTAGTCTAATCACCCCCCCCCTCTAGACATACTTCAAGGTCCTACAAGTGGTATCAGAGCTTGGTTTCCATTTGCTTTGATTTCCATAGCTTTTGGTGGTCATAGCCTTGGTTTCACAACCTAGGAGAGTATGACGTCTAGCGAGGGAAATTATCACCGTAGAGGTCCTTACTTTGATGGTACTAATTTTGCTAGTTGGAAGCATAAGATGAAAATGCATATTCTTGGACATAACCCCGCCGTTTGGGCAATTATTTGTATTGGCTTGCAAGGTGAATTCTTCGATGGGAGAGAACCGAACCGTGAAGCAAATGCGGAAGAATTGAAGATGCTGCAATACAACGCTCAAGCTTGTGGTATCATCTTCAACGAGTTGTTCCCCGAAGAGTTCAACAAAATCAGCCGTCTTGAGAATGCAAAGGAAATTTGGGATACTTTGATTGATATGCACGAAGGTACCGAATCCGTCAAGGAATCCAAGTTGGATGTGCTCCAAAGTCAGCTTGACAAGTTCAAAATGAAGGATGGTGAATGTGTCGCTGAAATGTACTCTAGGCTTTCTCTTATCACAAATGAGATTGCCGGCTTAGGGAGTGAAGAGATGACCGACAAATTCATCATCAAGAAGATCCTAAGAGCATTGGATGGAAAGTATGATACCGTGTGCACATTCATCCAAATGATGCCAAACTACAAAGATCTCAAGCCAACGGAAGTCATTGGAAGGATTGTTGCTCATGAGATGTCACTCAAGGATAAGGAGGAACTTCAGAACAAGTCAAGTGGTGCTTACAAAGCCTCAAGTGAAGCCCCCACATCATCAAGTGAGAAACAAACCTTCAATGAAGAATTGAGCTTAATGGTGAAGAACTTCAACAAATTCTACAAGAGTAGAAGCAAAGAAAGAAGCTCCAAGTCAAGGTCTTACAATGACAAGAGATCTTCTAGTCGAGAGCGCAATTGCTACAATTGTGGGAGACCCGGACACTACTCCAATGAGTGTACGGCACCCCACAAAAGAAGAGAAGATTCTCCAAAAAGAAGAAGCAAAAGAGAAGAATCGCCACCAAGAGAGAGGAGGAGTAGAGATGATCGTTATGAACGAAGACCCTCACGGAGAAGTAAGGATTCGGAAAGGAAGGACAAGTCATCAAGAAGCTACACAAAACTAAGACATCAAGCTCATGTTGGTGAATGGGTATCCGGCTCCGACTCCGACAATCACTCCGAGAGAAGCTATCACTCCGACTCCAAACATACTCAAGATGAAGGTGTTGCTGGTCTAGCACTTGTGTCAACCAACTCCTACGACATATTTGATTCACCAAATGAAGGAATTGGAAGATGCTTCATGGCCAAAGGTCCAAAGGTAACACATCCCGAGTATGTTGATTTTAATAGTGATGAAGATGACTTGCTTGTGGATGATGATTTACTTGTTGACAACTCTAGTGATGAACACTATGATGAAACGTCAATTAATCATGCTAATCAAACGAATGACAATGATAAGGAGAAAATTGAGCTTCTAACTAAAGAACTAAACACTCTTAAGTTGGCTCATGAAACTATCTTCGAAGATCATCGAGAACTTTTAAGGGCTCATGAGAAGTTATGCTTTGAAAAGCTCAATCTTGAGCAAGAGCATGAGTTCTTAAAGGCAATCAATGATGATATCTGCAAGAAAAGTTCTTCTTACATTGCCAAGCGTTTACTCTTATCTACTTACATGCCTCAAGTCAAGTCTAGTAACAACTACAAGAAAGATACTTCCTCTAGTAGTAACAATAATAATGTCAAATCTAATGTTGTTGCTTCTAGTAGTTCTCTTGATTCCACTAATGATTCTCTTAGCCAAGTTACACTTGAGCAAGAAAATAGTTTATTGAAGGGAATTGTAGAGAAAGGTGTTTACAAGAGCCTTGCCGGGAGTAAGCAATTTGAGGAAATTGTACGCAAGCAAGGAAGGCACCGGAAGAATCAAGGTGTTGGTTTTGAACGAAAGTTCAACGCCAATGGAGTTGAGTGGGAAGAAGATCAATACCCCAAGACAAAGTTTGTTCCTCAACAAGAGAAGTATGATCCTACTTCCTTCAAGGGGACACAAGCTCAAGATGATCTTCCACCACAAGACCACAAGAACAAAGGCAAGGACAAGCTTCAAGAAGAGATTGATGCATTTGAAGAAGCACCTAAAGCCTCATTCAAGTGGGTCCCCAAGACTACGTCAAGTTCTACCTCATCAAGTACAACTACAACTCCAAGGACTCCCATCAAGATGATGTGGATCCCGAAGAAGAAGAACTAGAGAGTTCTTGAGCGTGACTCCGCCAACACTCTTCACTCATATCATTTTGGCAAGAACAAGTGCAATCAACTTCCACATCTTGCACTAGTTCAAGGAGTCACAAACCCTCATGTTGGACAAGGTAACCTAATGTTTTCATGGACATCATCTTGTGTTTGCATCACTCTATGTCTATGGATATTCTTGTTTGTTCCTTGTGGGACTAACCCATGTAGGCAAGTTGAAAGTGCAACTCACTCCAAAGGATTGCTCCAAATGATCTACATCAACATTGAGCATCTACATCTTCAACACCTACATGAAGTCATCATCGACAAAACCCAAGGTTAGTTCATCCCTCTAAGGGGGGATCTCACATCTAGGGGGAGCTTAACTCTAAGAATTGAGTCAAAGCAACTCTAATGGTGTGAACACATTAATGCATTATGTAAAAGTGGTAACCCCACTTGAGCTTAAACGATGAGTATGACCTATGATCAAATGTTCTCATTTGACTCCTAAGTCAATATACTCATATATAGATGACCTAGTCATCGCCAATTGTTTTATAGATGCTAGAATTGGTTGTGCATGCTTTGCCACATATTTCAATTGCCATCTTATTGTGTGAGCATGTTGGTGCATATTTTACTCATTCAAGGACATCCACTTGTTGTTTTGATTGTTTGGTTCTTTTCTGTGTGCCAAGTGAATGGACAAGAATGCCTAAGAACCTTCTTTAGCTATCTATGCTTTTCTCGTCTCAAACTCTATTCATGCTACATCACAAAATTTGATCAAGTCAGATTCGAACCACTCTGTGTGAGGAGCACTCGGAGTCCCCAATTCGTCATGGACTTAAACTTCCAAAACCTCTTTGTGATTCTCGGTCTGACTGATCCTTCCATTTCGGTCCTACCGAGATCATCAAGTTGATCTGAGTTTTCAATCTCAGTGCAACTGATTTGAACTTTTTGGTCTCACCGATTTGCTGTAACTGAACACAGTTATGCTTCTCGGTGCCACCGAGTTGTTCCACTCGGTCACACCGACAGGGTCGGGCTATATATAGCCACGGGAAAAAATTTGGAAATTTCTCCGAAACCCTTCGCCCGCGCAACAGCTCGCTCTGCCATCGTGGTCTCCGGATCGTCTCCTTGTCGCCAGCAGCCTCCTGCCGCTGGTCTCCGCCACCGTCGACGGATTTCGTCCACGCCGTTGCCGCCGTAGCAAGTCCACCGCCAAGTTAGGGTATGGACTTAATCTTTGTGTTATCCACATCTGATTCCTGGCACATTGTTTTCATATTGATTCTTGCCATGATTGAAACTCTTCTATCTAGCCAAAGTAGTTCATAGATTAGACGTGATTCAAATTTTTAGGTTTAGGTTTCCGCCGAAACCATCTCGGACCCATCGAGTTGAAAAACTCGGTCTCACCGATTTGGCTTATGCCATTGCACTAGTGACTCTCGGTCTGACCGAGAATTACTAATCGGTGCAACCGATTTGAGGATTCTGTGAAACCCTAGCAGTCTCGGTACCACCGAACTGAAACTCGGTCCAACCGAGATCATCAGTTTAGGTTCCAAAACTGCTTCGATATCACCGAGTTTGAAAATCGGTGTATCCGAAATGCTTTCTGTGGCAAACTAAGACTGAACTTTTGAGTCATTCTTTTGCAAAAACCTCTGCATTTTGTGATGCTCATCTTTTATATCTCATCTATAACTCTTCACAGGGTTAGCAGTCAGCTTTTGCAGTATGTCTGATCAAAGTGACAGCCAGAATAGGGCAGAAGAGCAGATGGACTTGAGTGAGGGCACTAGTCCCTCCAGTACTTCAGATGAAGGGAGCAGAAGTACTCCTAGCAATTTACCTAAGGCTGCAACTAGGCAAAGGAGGAAAAGAACTTCAGATTAAGAGGATGAAGATTACAAAGCTGAGGAAGATGAGGCTACTTCCAAGAAAGTGGTGCTCAAGAAGGAATATGGCTCAGCAAAAGATATAAAGCCAGGCATGAAGATTAAAAGGCCTGCAAGAAGGCAACCTATGCCCAAGACCAGAGCATCAACTCAACTGCCTGAAAATCCTGATCCCAAAGAGCCAGCTGATGAAAGCAAGAAGAGGAAGGAAAGGGTCAAGAAGACCATGGCCAGAGTTGTAGGGCAACCTTCAATGATGGAAGAGGAAGAGCCTTCTGCACCATCACCAAAGGCACCAAAGCTTATGGGTGATGCAATCAGATCTGGGGCTGCAACATCTAAGCCCAAGGAAGTACCCAAAGCTACCCCCAAGGCCAAGTCTACACCAAAGAGGAATACCAGGAGTATTCCAGCTGCTGAGAAGAACAAGGCCCCAGTGCCTGAGGTTGCTGAGGAGGAAGATGAAGAAGGAGAGTTTCTAAGGAAGCTCAAGCCAAAGATACCAGACCACAATGATGCCCATCCTGTGGCTGAGGACATGAGAATCAGGAAGGATTCAGGGATGAGACTGTGGAGAATGGCAGATCCATATGCCACAAGGAGAAGAACTACTGTTGATTATAGGTTCCATACAAAGGAACAACAGGACTTCTATGAAACAATTCTGTTGGACAAGAAGCCCATAGTCTGTGACATGAGGTGGGTTGACTGGAAATTCATCAAGGAGAATGAAGAGCACTATCCTGGAGTGCAAGACAGCTTTGTTGCTTGTAGAGTTGCAGAGTTTGTTGGCCAAAAGCTCACAAATTGGAATGATGAACTTATCATGCAATTCTACTCCACAGCACATTTTTACCCAGATGGAAGAATTGTTTGGATGTCTGAAGGTACAAGGTACCAGTCCACTGTAGAAGAATGGGCAAGTCTGATAAATGCCCCAAAGGAAAATGATGATGATCTGGATGTATATGCCAAGAAGAAAATGGGACACAATACCATGGCACACATGTACAAGGAGATCCCATACAAAGCCCTAGAGACTTTCACTTTTGGATCAGTCCATTTTCTGTTGTCAGGGCTGGCTATCATAAATTGGATTCTGAGGTACACTTTGTTGCCCAAGTCAGGTGACCATAACATGATCAGAGTGCATGCCATCAATATGTTGCATTTATTTGATGTGCCACAAAAATTCAAAGTCATGAGCCTTATAGTTGAAACAATCAAGAGGACTACAGCAGATCAGAAGAGGAGCTGTGGATATGCACCTCAGATTCAAGAATTGATAAACTCAAAGATGGGCACAGGAAAATATCAGTTGGATAAGGAACACTTTCCACTTTATCCAGACTTTGAGGACAATGAGGTTGTCATGAATGAAGATGATCCACAATCAGTTCAAGCTCGGGAGAAGAAGGAGAAGGAAAAGAGGGAGAAGGCTGCCAAGATGCCAACTCAAGAGGAGGCATCTGGATATTTCTTGAAAACCAAACAGGAGCAGCTTGGTTACTTGATAGCATCATCTCTGAGGATTGAGAAGGGGTTGGCCACCCTAACTCAAAACCAGGAGAGCCTGGAAAGAATCATGGAACAAAAATTATATGATCTAGATGTCAAGGTAACTGAGATTCAGTCAGTTGTGGAGCAGCTGCAGGATGACATGCAGGAGAGGAAGGGCAATACTACCACCAATTTGTTTGCCAGAGTGCCCAGAGCCTAGAGGTCAGTTGTAGTGCCAGTGATAGACACTAGAGCAATAGCTTCAGCACCAGCCACTACCCCTTCAGCTCCAGTGCAACCAGCTTCAGCATCAAATCCAGCACCCTCTACATCAACTGAAGCCTTCGTCCTTGGAGTTATCAGGACACCACCACCAGAAGATCAAGCCTGAGAGTCGATCTAGCACTATGCATTTTCTATGAACTTTTTGGTAACTTGTTTCCAAAGCAGGAGAAAAATGTATAGATCATAGGCTTCGAGAGAGAGAGAGAGAGTTGCTTTTGTTCTCTCTTGCTTTATTTGGTGTTTTTTCAATCTTTGTTTGCTTTTGGTTGAGATACTATGCTTGTGAGACATCGATGATCATGTGTTTGATCATAAGCTACACTTATGCATGTTTGATGATATTATCCTATCTATCTTATGTGATCACTCACTATGCTTGGTGATGAGTGCATGTATTCATTGTTTATTATTTTGAGCGCTCCACCAAGATGTATGTGACATGGAAGAGTAACCCATGAGCCTAATTCATTGTGCATTTGCAGTCCAAAGCAAATCTAAAACTATGCACAAATTTAGGGGGAGCTCTTGCTTATCACATACTTCTCAAAGTGACGATGTTATTTAAATTTTATTATCATCTGTCGAAGCTTTGATCTATATGTTGTCATCAATTACCAAAAAGGGGGAGATTGAAAGTGCAACTATCCCTAGGTGGTTTTGGTAATTCATAACAACATATAGCTCATTGAGCTAATGCTATTCCGAGACTATTATTTCAGGAAAGCTCAATGAATGGCATGGCATGGATGATGAAAGTGGATCCCCCAAAATACTAAGGACAAAGGATTGGCTCAAGCTCAAAAGCTCAAGACTCTTCATTTTACATTTTAGTGAACCAAGATCACATTGAGTCTATAGGAAAAGCCAATACTATCAAGAAGGGATGAGGTGTTGCTTAATGAGCCTCTTGCTTCATGTGCTTAGTGATATGCTCCAAAAACCCTCAACTACTTTCCCACATCCACAAATGACCTAAACCTAAAGCCAAAATCGGTCACACCGATTCTTTCAATCCGGCGCCACCGATTCCAAAAGTCATAGCCACTGCCACAAACCGTAAGCAAATCGGTCTTACCGATAGGGATCTCGGTCTCACCGAGATGGGATTGCAATCTCTCTGTTTCCCTTCGTAACGTTTTGGTCTAACCGAAGTGAGCAATCGGTCCCACCGAGATTGCAATGTAAACTCTCTGTTTCCTTTTTGTAACATTTCGGTCTCACCGAAAAGAGCAAATCGGTCCCACCGAGTTTACCTGACCAACCCTCTGGAAAGCTTATTACCAAATCGGTCTCACCGAGTTTGTGTAATCGGTCTCACCAAGATTACGTTATGCCCTAACCCTAACCGAATCGGTCTCACCGAGATGCATGTCAGTCCCACCGAAAATCACTAACGGTCACTAGGTTTACTAAATCGGTCCGACCGAGTTTAACGATTCGGTCCCACCGAGTTTGGTAAATTGTGTGTAACAGTTAGATTTTGTGTGGAGGCCATATATACCCCTCCACCTCCTCTTCATTCGTGGCGAGAGCCATCAGACTAAATCTACACTTCCAACTTACCATTTCTGAGAGAGAACCACCTACTCATGTGTTGAGGCCAAGATATTCCATTCCTACCATATGAATCTTGATCTCTAGCCTTCCCCAAGTTGCTTTCCACTCAAACCCTCTTTCCACCAGATTCAAATCCTATGAGAGAGAGTTGAGTGTTGGGGAGACTATCATTTGAAGCACAAGAGAAAGGAGTTCATCATCAATGCACCATTTGTTACTTCTTGGAGAGTGGTGTCTCCTAGATTGGCTAGGTGTCACTTGGGAGCCTCCGACAAGATTGTGGAGTTGAACCAAGGAGTTTGTAAGGGCAAGGAGATCGCCTACTTCCTGAAGATCTACCACTAGTGAGGCAAGTCCTTCGTGGGCGACGGCCATGGTGGGATAGACAAGGTTGCTTCTTCGTGGACCCTTCGTGGGTGGAGCCCTCCGTGGACTCGCGCAGCCGTTACCCTTCGTGGGTTGAAGTCTCCATCAACGTGGATGTACGATAGCACCACCTATCGGAACCACGCCAAAAACATCCGTGTCTCCAATTGCGTTCGAATCCTCCAAACCCTTCCCTTTACTTTCTTGCAAGTTGCATGCTTTAATTTCCGCTGCCTATACACTCTTTGCATGCTTGCTTGAATTGTGTGATGATTGCTTGACTTGTCCTAAAATAGCTAAAATCTGCCAAACTCTAAAATTGGGAAAAGGATAAGTTTTTATTGGTCAAGTAGTCTAATCACCCCTCCCCCTCTAGACATACTTCAAGGTCCTACATAGCGACGGCACACAGATGCAGCCACTCTGATCTTGACTGATGAACTTGCAGTTGATGTGAATCCTTCTAATCTGAATCTTTCTTCACCCGAAAAAAAATTGCCAACTTCTCGAAACCCTAGAAATAGATCCCTCCAAGAACTCAACACCATTGTGCGCAGGCCCCATGGTGGGCGCCAACTATCATGGAATTGTCACGGCAGATGTCCTAGTGTAAGGACTTAGTCATGAGGCCAACGCATCTATGTGGTAGCTTGAGAGGGGTTGATCAAGACGAGAGACGCAACACACAAGACAAGGATTTAGACAGCTTCGGGCCCCGGGAAACTTCATCCGGTAATAACCCTACATGTTGTTTGTGGCTAGGTCTCATTATTCTCATGAGGGAGACGTCGTATCTCCGGTTCTCCTCTAGTTGTGTCTAGTGATACGTCTCCAACATATCTATAATATTTGATTGTTCCATGCTATTATATTACCTGTTTTGGATGTTTATGGGCTTTACTTTACACTTTTATATCATTTTTGGGACTAACCTACTAACCGGAGGCCTAGCCCGAGTTGCTGTTTTTTTGCCTATTTCAGTGTTTCACAGAAAAGGACTATCAAACAGAGTTCAAACGGGATGAAACCTTCAGGAGAGATCTTTTTGGAACAAATGCAAACCAGGAGACTTGGAGTGGACGTCAAGCAATGAGCGAGGCGGTCACGAGTGTGCCCGGTGCGCCCTGTTAGGGTGGGCGCGCACCCCACCCTCGTGGGCCCCTCGATCATCCACCGACATACTTCTTCCTCCTATATATACACCCGTACCCTGAAACCATCAAGGCGACCCCGAAAACCTAATTCCACCACCGCAACCTTCTGTATCCGCGAGATCCCATCTTGGAGTCATTGCCGGTGCTCTGCCGGAGGGGGGATCCACCATGGAGGGCGTCTACATCATCTCCAAGGCCTCTCCGATGAGTTATGAGTAGTTTACCACAAACCTTTGGGTCCATAGTTATTAGCTAGATGGCTTCTTCTCTCTCTTTGAATCTCAATACAAAGTTCTCCTTGATCTTCTTGGAGATCTATTCGATGTAACTCTTTTTGCGGTGTGTTTGTCGAGATCCGATGAATTGTGGGTTTATGATCAAGTTTATCTATGAGAAATATTTGAATCTCCTCTGAATTCTTTTATGTGTGATTAAGTTATCTTTGCAAGTCTCTTCGAATTATCAGTTTGGTCTGGCCTACTAGATTGATCTTTCTTGCAATATGAGAAGTATTTAGCTTTGGATTCAGTCTTGCGGTGTCCTTTCCCAGTGACAGAAGGGGCAGCAAGGCACGTATTGAATTGTTGCCATCGAGGATAAAAAGACGGGGTTTATATCATATTGCATGAGTTTATCCCTCTACATCATGTCATCTTTCTTAATGTGTTACTCTGTTCTTCATGAACTTAATACTCTAGATGCAGGCAGGAATCGGTCGATGTGTGGAGTAATAGTAGTAGACGCAGGTAGGAGTCGGTCTACTTGTTACGGATGTGATGCCTATATACATGATCATGCCTAGATAATCTCATAACTATGCACTTTTCTATCAATTGCTCGACAGTAATTTGTTCACCCACCGTAATACTTATGCTATCTTGAGAGAAGCCACTAGTCAAACCTATGCCCCCCGGGTCTATCTTTTATCATACAAGT
Source organism: Triticum aestivum (assembly GCF_018294505.1). Taxonomy (NCBI): domain Eukaryota; kingdom Viridiplantae; phylum Streptophyta; class Magnoliopsida; order Poales; family Poaceae; genus Triticum; species Triticum aestivum. The sequence goes on along the minus strand of NC_057795.1, from coordinate 385,772,322 downwards.
TTACCATCTACTTTTATTTGCATCTTTTACTTTCCAATCTATATCATAAAAATACCAAAAATATTTATCTTATCATATTATCTCTATCAGATCTCACTTTCGCAAGTGGTCGTGAAGGGATTGACAACCCCTTTATCACGTTAGTTGTGAGGTTCTTTTTTTGTGTAGGTGCGTGGGACTTTTGAGGATCCTCCTACTGGATTGATACCTTAGTTCTCAAAAACTGAGGTAAATACTTATGCTACTGTGCTGCACCACCCTTTCCTCTTCAAGGAAAACCAACGCAAGCTCAAGTCGTAGCATCTAGCCTTAATGATTATTTTCTTCCTATTCCTCTTGGGGTGCCCTGCCCCTCCTTATATAAGTTGGAGGGGCAGGTTACATGTGGAGTCCTAGTAGGACTAGGACTATTCTATAACAAGTGGAATCCTAGTCTGCCCTCTTAAGGGAAAACCCGTAAACCGCCAAGTCCGGGCGGGTCGCCAGTGAGTCGCAATGTTTAGGCAGGTCGCCCATAAACCGCCAAGTCCGGGTGGGTCGCCAGTGAGTCGCCAAGCTCTAGCCGGGTCATACATCCGGTGGGTTACACCATGGGGTATATCCCCGACAGTATGTCTAAACTAAGCAAATGACATAGCAATGCAAGACACCATACACACGATATCAGCAACATAACCCTGCCAAGTTAGAGCATACACCTCGGGGGGGGGGATAGGACTGGTCATCTGTCTCTAAATCCTCCTCTGAGGAGCTATCCATAACCAGCGAGATATGCGCTTCGCCAGATAGCATAGTCTGCTCTGAAGACATAGTTTTCACTCCAGAATTTTCCATCACCGTGTCAAATGGCTGATGCACACGAAGAGTAGTTGAATGTACTAACATTGTTGACAAATGAAATACGTAATGAAAAAAAGGATGGCATGATATAATTCACATATAAGATGACTGGCTAAGCAGGATGGCATTGCAAAATTCACATATATGATGCCTGGCTAAACAAGATGGCGTTGCATAGTTCACATATACGATAAAGAAACTAAACATATGGCATTCACACAAAGCATGTATAAACTAAGAAGATGACATATTTGATGTATAAAGTAAGCAATGCAGGGCACCATATGCATGATATTACCAACATCAGCATGCCAAGTTAGAGCGAAGACTTCAGGGGGTAAATAAGAGTGGTCTTCTCCTTCTGAATCCCCCTCAGAACAGTTATCTTCCTCTTGATTACAATCCGGAATGGGTGGAGGGGGGCTGCCTTTGCGCCCACCATGTAATGACGTCTGCATGTTCAGTTCCATTGTGTACAATAACTGGAATGCATAGGAATAAAACATAGTGAGATTATGTAAGGAGTGCATGCAGAAATCCAGAGTGATGGTAGAAACCTGTGGATAGACCCAAAACCAATGATAGCAGGCAGATAATGGCTTCAGTTAAAAAATACAGATAATGGCTTCTTTACTAATTGTTTCCTACCCAACATGAAACTCATAGTAGACACCAGAGATTAACAGAATAGTAGATAGATATTGTTGATTGCGGGCCCAATATGTACCCCACAACCATTTAAAAACTCAAGTTTGAGCATTAGTTTGGAGCTGACTCGGAGTCTAATCGGTGAATAGGACGATAAAGTAGCATGTAATATTAAGCGATGCATAACGTAAGTAGACACGAAAGAGTGCGACCTCTCTTGCGGACCCGTGTAGTCCTCGAGGTCATCTACTTGGTTGATGATGGTAATGTAGTTGTCGTGGCTGCCGGCGGCGGGGAAGAAGATCTGAGGCGGCGAAAGATAGTCTAGAGGGCGGGTCCCTGTTGCGGTGAACCCTTCTGTCGTTGGAGCAGCTGAGCTGGGGTGGAACACAGTGCAGCAGGAGCAGGACAAACCACACAAGATTTTCTTTGACACATATCTATAACAGAAATAATTATGTAAGGGCTTGTTTGAATTTGATGATTCTAAAAATGCAAGGATAGGAAATACACGGGAATAGGGTAGGATTGCATGTGCAAAACAAAGAATTTAAAAACACAGGATTTCTGCCAATCTGGGTGTTTGGTTCACAAGAATTGGAAGATCACAAGATGCAAAGAAGCATGGTGAGATTAAGTCAAACCATAAGAAAATGTACGGTTATAATGCTATTATGCAACTATCTCTTATTCTTGTGCTTCATGAATAGGAATTTGAAAAGGAGGACAAGTGGATATTAAAATTCCTACGGTTTTTCTTTCAAGGAGACACTAAAGGAACAAATCCTACAGTTTTCCTTTGCTCCATTCCGTTGAATAAAATGCATTAATAGTAGTACCATAGGAAACTTTCCAATTCCTATGTTTTTCTTTCACTTTTCCTTTCAAGCACTTGCGATTCTAGTAGGCAGGCTTGAGCAGGGAAAAGCCTACACTCAAAAAAAATTGTGTACTTCTACTACTTTGGACCCAGGCCACTGCCCTACTAGCTCAATTCCCAGGCCCATCTACAAATGCACAGCTCAAACACGCAGAGATAAATAATGATGGCATTCAAGAGAGTCCATCACAGATAGCTAAGTTGCATGGTACCTCACTGCTTGCCATATAGTAGGAGAAACTAATCATATTTCATGTTACTGCATGTGCTAAGTGGACAATATATATAGCATGTAGAGTAAAAAGTGATGCAACAAGTGTACAACCTCTTTGGCGAAGCCATGTCGGTCTCATCATGATTGGGGTTGGTCGGTGAGGATGCTCCGACTGATTTGGCTGTCGGAGGAGGGGAAGAAGATCTTAGGCGTCTAGAGATGGAGCCCGGGGTACTGCTCCGCTGTGATGGAGGGTTTTGTCATTGGAGCAGCTCTAGTGAGTTGTACGACGATGAGGCTGAAGTAGGACAAGAGAGACAATGTTAACCTGAATGGAATTCTAATAGCATCTCCAATAGATGACGTAAAATACATAACCACAAAGTGCTAGATGTAAAATATATCAGCCGCTCATCTATGAACTTAACTGTCGAAATTGAATTTAACTGTCGAAACTGAATTTAGCTATCAAAACTGAATTTTGCTGTCGAAACTGGCTTTTACTGTCGAAACTGAACGCACTAGTAGCAGAAAAGCAGTAGTAGCAGCAGCAGCACCCGGAGCAACGGCGTGTGCGAGAGTCGGGCAGCTGGTCATGTAGCAGCATTTCGGGAGCAGCTGCAGGGGCTCGAGGGAGAGCAGGATCTACTGCTCGTGCAGTAGCAGCACGCGCAAGAGTAGAGCAGCAGCGCAAGCAAGAGCAAGACCGAGAGCAGCAGTGCAAGCAAGAGCAAGAGCGAGAGCAGCAGCGCGAGCAAGAGCAAGAGCAAGAGCAGACCAGGTAGGGGACTGAGAGCAAGAGCAGAGTAGCAGCGTGAGCGAGAGCCAAAGCAGCAGCAGCTCCTACTGATGTGGACGTCGCCGCCGAGGGAGTGACGCCGTGGAGGAAGTAGCCGGCGACGCCGCCGTGGATGGAGCCGCGCCATGTCGGCTCGAGACCGAGCGCCGGCAGCACCTTGAGATCAAATCAAGAAGAAAATGCGAAGATTAGTGTAGAACCTCGCTGATTAGGCCTCAGTTTCATCCGAGGAATCGATGATGATGCTTATCTTCCGGTGGTGCAAGTGAAGAAGGCGGTGTGGGAATTGGTGGCACGAAAGACGAGTGGAACATCGGGGAAGCTCCTTGGAGGTGAGGACGGGGTGGCTGAACCGGCGAGACGATGAGATCCATGATAGATCCTCATCCGGTGTGGTGGATGAGGGACGTCAAGGCGTTTCTATGGATGACATCGTCGGGGAAGAGGCTCCGGCTGGGTGGCGGATGGAGGAGGGTGTGGGGCTTCGCAATTTTTCATGGTCTCGGTGTACGAATGGGTCGGCGGATGGGATGGGAGGGAGAACCATGGCTCAGGGATGCGCTTGTCCGAAATGTGGGCTAAGTTACGAAAGTACCCCCACCAATTTGAGCTAGGCGGTTCTTTCAGTTCAAGGGTATCACGGGCATTTCGCGTGTCGGGATTTCGCAAGAGGTGGGAGTTTTTGCGCGCGTTGTAATTTTGGGATAGCAAGGCACGGGTTGAGAAGGAGGGAGTTTTTGGAGCACAACGAGACAAAGATATATCTTATATATTTCGAGGTAACAAGGCCCGGATTGAAATTTCCGGACAAGTCTAACGCGTACTGTACCAAATCAATTCGCACTTCCCTCGATGAAAAAACAAAATGAAATCAATTCGCACCACACAAGAGAGTCTAGTCCCGTGTACTGTACCAAATTAATTCGCACTACAAATGCCACTCAAAACTTTGAATTCATGTTATGTTTAATTAAAATATTTTGCTATGTGTATAATGCATGCAACCTGCTACTCAAATGAATGTTTTAGTGCATTCCAAATGTATATACTACCGCTTCAATATGAACTAAATTTGAATTCGTTTCTCTATTTGAATAAGATCTACAATAATGATTGTTGTCAAGTTAAACCATTTGAATTTTTTTCTCTATTTTAATAAGATCTACAATCATCATTATTGTCAAGTTAAACCATCGTTTGTATATTATCTTCACAGCACACCACATGATTACTGTCGAGTTAGATATGAACTATGTGTACTATACGAACTCAAACTCAATTGTTTAATCCACTTTATGTTGATTTCAAATCATAGTACATTTCAAGCTCTAGCTAGATATTCATAATCTAAACCATGTCTCATATGTATAATGTGTTTATCACATAATGTATGGTGCCCTGCCCCCTATGCCTACAAGTATTTAGATGTGAGGTGCAAACGCCACACATTATCACAAATTCAAATAAAATGTGAGATTGTTCGATATATACTATGGTTTAGATTGTTCGATATTTAGTTTTGAGCTGCAAATGCCTCACATTATTACAAATTCAAATTAAAAATGAGGTTGTTCGATGTATAGTATGGTTTAGATTGTTCCATATTTAGCTGTGAGTCACAAACGCCACGCATTATCACATATAACATGTACAAAACCACACCATGCGTATCACCGCTATATTCATGAATGCATATGTTTATAACACTATGATCTCCTATTCAGATATATGAATCCACTTTCATATTGAATTATGATCTTTGTTAGTCTCTTACACCCACACAATCCTCTAACCATTGTAGCTAGCACTAACTTTCTCTCGTGCATGCACACACCCTCCTCGCCCTTCCCCTCCCTCAACATTCTATCCATCACACACATTCATTTTTTTTTCTTTAGGTCGTTCTCCCACGGTCTCCACAACTCCTTTCCGACACACACCGATTGATAAACCTCTCCAGCGATGTCTGCCTACCACATACACACGCACCTTCCATCTCCTCCTTTCTATGTCCATGCCTTGTGTCTTTCATATGGTCCCACACACGTGTAAACTCTCGCACCTCTTTTCATTGATCTCACAATCGCACACTCCTCCCCCATCTAGCTAGTAGGCCTCTTGCACCACCTCCTAGATCCATTCTCTCTGTCTATCCGTCTCGCTAGGCCTTATTTGCCTCTAACAAATGGATGTACACCGACCGATCTCCCGCTATACATATAGCTACCTACGTTGTTATAACTCGTTTTCCCCACGCGTCGATCGATCTACCTCATTAGTAATGTCTCTCCCTTCCTCCGACACACAACAATTGATCTACCGATCTAGTTAGGTCTGCTTACCAAACACATGGTCACCCTTCATCATCCATGCATGCCTCCCAACACATCTATCTCGCACACGCACATGCAGAAACACATCCCACTCTTCTTGATAATATTGTAGTTCTACCCTTAGTTTGTCTAGTAGGCCTCTCCCACCATCTCCAAGAAGCAACTCCACCACCCATCCAGCGGTCTACCTCTCTCTCTCTCTCTCTCTCCCAACCTATTTCCCGTCCTTCTCTTATGTATGGATGTCGACCGATCTTCCTCAAGACATAGTCGGGTCTCTCCTTCTCAACACATATATGAGTCGATCCACCTCTCTAGTTAGGTCTCTGCCTCCCCCCCCCACACACCGATACATCGAGAGCTCTAGTCATGTCTCCCTGCCACACACAAACTTGCCATGTGCCCTCTGACGTTCCGGTAGGTCAGTCGCCCTATATCTGTGACTTGCGCACACACAATTTCGATGGCTCTCTTCATCGATCTCACACCCACCCACTTGATCCTCTCTTCCACTCTATCGATATCTATGACCCCTCCCTCTCTTCTCGTATTGACCCCTCTATAGATGATATAGATAGGCCTCTATTTCACACACATTGCATGTGTCAAATTTTTGTTTGAGATATCATCGAGATATATTCCCGCAAATACATTCACGAAATCACCCCCCCAACAAAAAACACTCATGAACACACACGCCATCTATCTAGGTTTGTATATCTCTCACACACACCCACGTAGGTGGGGCGTGCATGAAGAGAAGAGGTGCATGCACGGTGCACATACTCCCATCTCTTTCCCAACCACACCCGTGCGGGTACACGGTGGAGCTCATTTATGTAAGAAAAGGCAGCCCACATGGTAATTTGACAGGTGTATTGGTTGTCCACTTGATGGAGGATCGTGTACCACGGGTGAACAAACAAATTACGACTTGACGCGTTATGTTAAAAAAGAGGCAAACCATGTGGGGCCTACCTTAGAGGCAAGGCTCTATACACTGGAGATGCCCTGTACGTATTACTTTTGATGTGTCCCGTCAACTCGTAGAACGAGGAGAAGTTTGCTTAGTACGCTGTCTACCCCGCCCACGGGCATGGTGTCTCACAGAGTCGCACGACGAGGAGAAGCTTGCTTACTACGCCTACGCTCGCTGCCTCGCCCACACGCGCGGTGGCTCGCAAGACGAGGAGAAACTTTTACTACTCCCTCCGTTACTCCTCGTCCCTACCTTGGTTAGAGAGATTATCAATTTATTATATTGTTTGAAATATATGTCTTTTCGTAGATTTCAATATGAACTACTAGTACATACTCCAAACACCAATGTATATAGACGTATTTTAGAGTGTAGATTCACTCATTTTGCTCTGTATGTAGTCCATATTGAAATGGACGTACCAATACGCACTATCCCTCGCCCCTCGCCCCTCGCCCCTCACCCACGTGGTGGGCGTGTAGCAATTCATTCGGTCTTAGATAACTAGAACAATATACTGTAGTACAATTATTGCTCGACTTTCCCGAGAGGCGAAGAGCCAAGCGCAAGGTTAATATTTTTTAGATGCCAAGCGCAAGGTTTATAGGAGAAAAAGTAGTAGTAGTACTAATAGTACATACCAGTGGTACATACTGTATGAGTAAGAAGGCAACAAGATGTATGTTTTGCATGACAGTCTCTTCTTACAGGACATGATGGACCTCATTGTTGTAATAGGAGTACTATCATAGATGGCACGATTCAGAGTGGTGGGCAGCGGGAATAATTCGGAGCTGCTTAGTCTTAAACCCCATGAAGAAGTCCCATCGAAAGGAATAGCCATCCTCTACACGTGCTCTTATTTAAAATGAGTTAATGAGACAAAAAGATAAATACACAAAGTAAAAAAAAATCACCAGCCTTAGAGCCAGCCCTATTGTATGAGTGAATGATATTTCTACGTCGTGATTGACATGGCTATATTATTAACCATGCTGCGGAGGTAGAAGCGGATTTTTATTTATTTGTGGAGGTAGCAGCGGATGGATATTCAACATGGAGTGAAATGATGGCTGCTTCCTCGGTCAAACATAGAGAAAGGTGTGCCTTGTCATTTAATGACTTATTAGTCATTATTACTGCATATACTCTTTGCCCATACAATAACCGTGTGGTAGAGTCGTGGGCTATACTTTTAATAACCATGATCGAAGAGAAGAGGTGCACGCACTCACAAACGTAGTACTAGTAACACTCTTTGCGTCTTTTGTGTCTTCCCCAAGCACACACGTGACACGGCGGAGCTCATTTCTGTACGATGATGCAGCCCACGTGATAATTTGACGCGTCTAGTAGTAGTTACTCACTAATAAATAATGGAGGGTTGGGAACCACGCATGAATGGTGCCACATCATTTATAAATAAAGTTTTTTTCTTCAGTGGCACGTACACAATATAAATAGGTTCATATGGAGAGAAAAAGAAACCGCTCCACTATATACATAGCCAGGATGAGCCACACAGTTGCTTGATGGGGTTGCTCTCTTCACACTCTCTCGCATAAAATGACTGTGGCCACATCTCTAACATCCGGGCGGATCACGTCCGCCGGGGGAAGGGGTGGATGCTTTGTGCAGATGCGGTCGCCGTCGTTAATGGAGAAATCCCATTGTCGGCACGTCCTGATGAGGGGTCCCCACCGTTCTCTCTCACAAAGCCGATGCGGTTGCCTTCGTCCCTTGCTCACTGCTGCAACATGGGCAGTTGCCGCCTCCCACCGCCCTCCTCTAGGTTGAGCTACGTCAGGGACATCCCTCAGGTACAACTTCCTTTACAGCTGGCTTGCACCACTACCCCAGCTACCCACATCACTCCATGTGGATATTTCTCTACTTCTTTGCTCCGCACGTAACTCTACTGGCTTCTACTGTATTTTTGATGAGTTTATGTCTCATGAACTAGTCCCAATAATCTCATTCTAATCACACTTCTTCAATTTCTTTGCCACGGGGATGCTCATCCCAATTTTAGTGAAACTGCACAAAATGATCCAATGGTCAAAGGGTTGCAAACTTCATTTCTTTGGAAGGTTCAACGTCGGCCGCAAATTAAAGCCTGGTTAGGGTTTAGGGTTCAAGGGCTAGGGACTGCATGGATCAGATTTTTCTTTAGTTGTCGATGTTCTAAAATAAGTGTCAACTTTAGTAGTAATACAACTTTGAACTAAAGTTTGCATAAAGTTGAGACACTTATTTTGGAACGGAGGGAGTACACATTGGCTATGATCTGTCAATCATTGAGACGCAATAGCATGCATGTTAGCCTCCTTTGTATTTGATGAAATGTTGCAACGGGGCAACCTTGGACGCAAGATACATGAAACAGAAGATGAAAGCTTCATAGCATTGTACAAATTTATCTCGCTGAGAAATTATAGTACATACTATACTACTATGTAAAGAGTTAGGTGTCGCACAGTGTCCAGAAAATATGGTGATAGTGTGAGGTGGGACATGTAATCACTGAGCTTGCATGTTTTCACTGCTTTCGCACTCCTCCGCTGTAAGAATGGAGAAAATTGTAATCTACCTCCTTTCACCGAAACGTGGGACATCCAGCAGTCGTACTACCTCAGTAATAATGACCAATGAGCCGTCAAATCACATAGAACTAGCAGTAAGTTGGACGGACGAAGCAACCATCACTCTTGAATCCGCTTTCTTCAATGCAAGCGCCAGTGAGAGGTCGAGTCCGCTCTGCCCAGGCATGAATGTGGCACCGATTCTCTGGAGCGGCACTGACTATTTCGGGAGAGAAGCGCGCGCGGGTGATGGAGGGGCTTTGGGTGGCCTAGGCTGGTCAGGAGCGGGCGTGGCAGTTGTCCCGACCGGACACCCGGAAATGAGAGGATGCACCGACTCTTGCGGCTAAATCCTACACTACACACCATCTCTCTGTAGGAGTAGGTCGATGTGTCGCTCTCCCTAACACACACACACACACACAGGTTCATAGAATAGGAATATCGTGTGAGTGGGAAGCCACAAGAAGTGAGATAAATGGAGTACGTACAAGAAGAGAAGAGGTGAAAAATATTCCATCAAACCTGGACTGGGGAGTAGAGTAGTACTCCCTTCGTCTAGGTGTTAAGTCATCTTACGAAAATAAGATATTCCCAAAATATTTAGGCGTCGTCCATTAACTTTGCATCTCAATCCCCTCCTAGCCTCGTTGCTAGCGAGCGTTGTTACTTACTCTGCCTTATTATCTCCCCCAGAAACCCAATGCATGGAGCGCAACTACGCGTTGATCAGTCAACGAATCAAAGTCAGCTTGCATGCGAGTTAATACGTGGCCCTGCATGGTAGCTAAAAATGGCATCTCTTAATTGTTGTGATTAATTGTTGCGTTTAGAGACAGACATTAGGGCTTTGATTGGAGGAAGGACCGGTCAAGTTTCTCCTTCTTCTCCAATCTGCTTGCACCTTGGTCCTGCTTCAGCTTCTAACGTGACTTACACCTAGACGGAGGGAGTACTACAAAATATGGTGGCATACTGACTTAGGTCGAATACAATGCCCAAAATTATTGGAAGAAAGCAAAGTGTACAAACCAAATAATTGAAATTGAATTTCTCATTTTTTTGAAACGAAGGCAAAACATTTGCCTCGTCCACTAAATAAGAGGAGAATAGAGTTTCACAGTTTACAAGTGACCCTACAAATAAACGGCATGGCAATTACTCTCAATACGCCCTAGTTTCTTAGCACCCGCTGTAACCCTTAGTACATACGGTGCACACTGACTTAGGCCAAATACAAGTGCCCAAAATATCTAAAATTGGAGGATGGTGCAGCCCACCTTTCCGATATTTTGGTCATGTGTGGTTTAGTTGTTGTTCACTTCGGAGGGTCGTGTATCACACGTGAATGTTAGTAAGCGCGACCGGGAGGCGTGCAGCATTAAATGTGAGTTGACTCCTTCGGGCGCTAAAATTTCTTCACGTATTAGCATTGCCCCTAGTATTTGTCTTCACTACATTAAATAAAGAGTTCCATTTTGTGCACAATTTAAAATGATTTTTATGGAGAGAAAAAGAAAACCACTCCATCTATATACGCTGCATCCTCGGCGCTTGTTTTCTAGGGTTTGCTCTCTTCACACTCTCTCTCCACTATATATATATACACATTGGAGCCTCATCGCTTGTAGTTGCTCTCTTCACACTCTCTCACGCTCTAAAGATCTAAACAAGACTTCGTTGGCCTCTCTTTGTCTCTCTCTCTCTCCCTCTCCCCTCAGTGTTGGTCAAAGAGCTGGCAGGATCCGTCTGTCGAAAGGGAAGAAGGCTTAACGATGTCACCGTCGACGAGGGAGGGAATCCACTATCGGCACAGCTGTTCTCTTCCACCCAGCGGTGGCGCGGGAGTGCCTCCGACCCCTTCTTCCTCATTATCGTACATAGTGTGGGCAGATCGGCTTTCGGCCACCCACTGAGCCACACCCCGTGAACCTTAAGGTATAATTTACTTATCCCACATGCATTGCTATAGCTGCATGTGGGCTTTTTCCGCTTCTGCACTCGAATCTAGGTGTTGGATCAATAGGAAAGTAGTGGGGAAAGTTGTCTAGCATGAATCTAGGACATGGTTCAAAGAGGAAAGAAAGGGGGAAAGTAGTACAGACTGGCTATCTAGCACCTACGTTGGTCGAAAAGTGAAAACAATGACAAAAGCAGTATGTACATCTGTAACAAACTAAACTTTCTGTTTTGGGGGACAAGGCTGTAGAGTTTGAGCAGGACTAGATTTGTTGCCCTCACATAGGGAAAGGTGTCTAAAGATAAAAAAACTAGGACCAACACAAATATGCTCCTTGGTTGTTTGTTCTTTGTTGCAACAGACTGTGCATCACCCCTTTATACATCGGTAGATGCACATGGTGCTGGTGCATCCACTGTCATATACAACTCTTTAGTTGTTGTTAATCTAAGGCCCTATTTGGTTAAAAATCCCTAGGACTTTTTTAGTCCCAACTAAAAGTCCCTAGTCCCTACCTGTTTGGTTCCAGCGACTAAACATGGACTATATGTTATTAAATGACATGCTAAAATACCATGTTACCCTAGTAATGAACTAATAGAGATAAGGTGTGATGCGGGGCAGGGGCAACTATTGGAAAAGATCCCAAAAAGACTCCCTTGGGGTCTTCATTCTTTAGTCCCAAATGCCCACTTTTAGTCCCTAAAAGTCCCTCCTGTTTGGTTTAGATGGGACTAAAAGGGACTTTTTTAGTCCCTACACGTTGTAAACAAACACCCTCTAATAATGCCGCTGGAAAATTGAAGCAATGCCACAGTTAAAAGCAAATTACATGTTTAACGAATTTTATTGTCCCTCCATTCCCTTATACAAGGACACTATGAAAAATACATGTTGCATCTATACAAGGCCACTAACAGTAATCGAGACAAAAATTAATAATGTTTCCTTGTACTACCAACTTGCTTAATACTTGCATGCATGTAGTCATAATGAGACTATGTTACTTTCTTCTCATTTCTTCCATGCATGTATACGAACGCATTAATGATCTCAGTTATCGAAAAGAAAAGTTGACTTGCAAAACATACATTAAATTTACCTTGGTACCCGTAATTTTAGTTTGTGGCCTTGTATAAGGGAATGGAGTAATATAATCTATGTTAATATGAATCAATGCCATTGTTTGAGAAATGCTACTGTCTTGCTTTCTTTCCCATTTAGATAAGTTAGATGCTTCTTTTTGCGGGCTTCTATGTCATCCACCATTATTGACCAGTAGTTGTTTCCTTTCCACCTTTGTGTAAACAGGGTTATCTACTTCACCTCATTGCTATTGCGACTATTTGTTGCACGACACAAAACACTTTTGTTTTAAGAGTGTTTTGTGCAGTTCAACCAAAATGTCACACCGACAACATTGCTTGATTGCTTGATCTTAGTGGAACTGCACAAGAGGATATCTGACTTCCTATCCTTGTTGGCAAATTTGTTTCAGATCTTCTTCTTGTGAGTTGTTTGAATTCCGCGTCATGAGAGGTCAGTACTAGCCTTCTTTCACATGATTGTGCAGTGTGCTTTCATATGTTGTGCTACTTATACGGTAATGTTGCTTGATTTTAGTGAACTGCACAAATGGAGACAAGACTTCCAATCTGTATGTGCACCGTAATATCCCATTGAGGTAAGATAATGATATTTCACAATTGTTGGTCTGTATTTTGCAACTGTCATAAGAAAATTAATGTCGTCGTTTAGTGCTATACTTGTGCTCCCTAATTGACATGCCAAATCTTACATTGAAGGCGAAGCTTATCTGTTACTGAACCAAGTGATGAAGGGGAAGAACAATCTAAGGAAAAACAAAAATCAACTCCTGGTGCTGTAATGAAGCACTGGAACTATGATGACACAAGTAATGATCTAGTTTTACATCTTAATTTATTGCTATGGCTGGAACGAGCAATTGTTTTGCCACTGATTTGATGCCACTCTTAATGTAATATGTAATTATCTCTACTTGTGCAAACAGGGATCTCCTCAGAAGATAACATATATTTTAATGGAACAGCACAAGAAGATGTTGGAAACATTAAACTAATCGAGGAGTATATAGTAAGCATGGCAACCACAGTATATAACCAGAGTAGATAACAACAGATTGTTCCCGAGAAGTGCTTCATTTGTATGCTCTACACAATAAGCCTCCCGACAAAGGTTGGTACCGGCCCACGGATTTCATCCATATGATTGAGCTTTGTCATCTCTATTGGTGTTATGCTACTATTTAGCTATTGTCATGAAGTGCTTCATCTGTGCTGTTTTAAATATTTCCTTTCTTTTTTCGAGCATTGCACAACAGGATCATCCACCTTTGAAGAAGAATATGGACTATGTGAAGTGCCTAGTTCTGATTATGCCAGGATAAAGAAGCCAAGCCTCTCTTCTTATCAGAAGGGAGCAGTTGAAGGATGGTTTTATTGCCAACAAGAACAAACTAACTTCAGCTCAGAAGGACACACGGATCTCCATCTTTGTTGTTGTGATGGACAATACAATGTTGTTTTAGGATTCCTTCCGGTGAGAGTTCCATTTTTTTAATGTGTGCTCTGCATGGATCATGTAGGTTGCCTATTTAAACTGTCAATTCATAGAGTACAGTTTCCTTTATACTAATCACTTTTTTGTATTTATGCAAACAGGGGTGCTCAACTTGATTTCAGTGGGAACTGCACAAAATGTTCACGAATACATCAAATATTCTCGAATCATTCATTTCCACCACAAGAAAGGAGGTGCCGATATGTTCAAAGCATTGCAACATATAAAGGCGAAATCATACAAGCTACGCACGAATTTGGTTGATTTTGGTGGAACTGCACAAAAAGAACAGCTGGTTTATTTAGATCGAGGTGCCATGTCAATGTCCCAACTGATGGCAAACCTTGCCCATTCCACAATTGTAAGCATTTGATATTTTGGAATGGGAAAACCTTGTCAAATTTTGCCCATTGTTGTACGCAAAACAACATGCATTTGACATTTTGGAATGGGAAAACCTTGTCAAATTTTGCTCATTGATGTTAGCAAGAAGACATGCGTTTGATATTTTTGAATGGGACGCCCTTTGTTGTCAGCACCATTGATCAATTTTTCTTTATTCTTTAGTTTTGAAGTAAATATTGGCTCTGACATGTGAATCACCGAGATGCATAATAATCGATTATTTTGAATGTTCTCTATGAATTGCCAGGCTTGTGTGTTTGATTGCAATGTACAAGAATGCTAAAAAGCTGCTCAAACTTTTTGTACTTCCTATGTTCCTTTTTACTTTGCATATTATATTTCTTTCAAGTTAGTTGATTTTACATTGTGAAGGTTGATACTTTTTCTATAAGATTGGTCAAAGTAGAGATACTTTGACTTCAGACAAAACTTATATGCAAACTAAAAAGGACCGAAGGGAGTACGTGTGAAACTGCTGCAAACGAGGTGATCACCCAGGGAATAATGCTAGTACGTATTGTTGTGTGAAACTACTGCAAACGAGGTGATCACCCTGGGAATAATACTAGTACGTATTGTTTTGCATGTTCATCCAATGCCAGTGATACAAGAATTCAAACTAATCGAACTAAATTCAATCATACACGGCCGAATTTCATATAAGCATGTCGGATTTCATTACATTTCATACATTCTTCAACTAAAAAGGGTGGCGATGGAGGTATACTTAATTAACCGAAGATACCCACCCGTGTCCAGCTGAGCCAAACTGAAGCTTCTTCTCCAACACAGCTCTCCGACTCCATGTCGCCACCAAGAAGCTAATCGGTCAATAGTCAACTCGCTAAGCTTGGCTTCAACCGAAGGGTAGGTGTGGTGGCCTTACTTGGACCCTAGTGGCGGTGACCTACCGTGTTCTACTCTAACTCGTTTTCTGCGTGGCGCGGCCTCGTTGGCAGCAGGGCGGGGCCTCGACGGAGCCAGCGATGTCCTTTGTCTTGTTGCCGACGGGGCGGCGCCTCGGCAGAGCGGGGGAAATCCTCTCCCTCGTTGCCGGCAGGGCGGGGCCTCGGCGAAGCCAGCGCCTCGGTGGAGTGGGGGAAATGCTCTCCCTCGTTGCCGGCAGGGTGGGGCGTCGGTGGAGCTGGTGATGTCCTCTACCTCGTTTTTGGCAGGGTGGGGCCTCGGTGGAGCAGGGCCTCACCAAAGCCGGCAAAGTCCTCCGCCTCGGTGCCAGCAGGGCGGGGCCTCGGCAGAGCTGGCATTGTCGTTCGCCTCTTCGTCGATCTTGCCAAATAGCGCCTCACCCGCTTCATCGTCCTCTTTGTAGGTGGTCGCAACCTCTGCCACCCGCATGCGGTACTGCCAGCACGCGAGGCGGCTCTCGCGGGCGGAGCGGTACGACTCGAGCAGTGCCTCCTACTCTGCCCGCTCCTCGGCGATCTGCTCCTATGCCTGCAGGTGCTTCTGGAGGAGATGGTGGTTGTAGGCGGCGTCAGCCTGCGCCTCCTGGAACTACTCCTCACGCTTCTGCCTCACCATGTCCATGTATTGGGCACGGGCCTCGCTAATGGTCATGGTGCAATGCACCGGCGAGGATGGCGCGGAGGAGGGGTTTGGCGCCGGATCATCGACTACCACGTTCTCCATCGGGACATCGTCGCCCTCCGGCTGCCTGCCGGCCAGCCAGTCGGCAGCAATGTCTACCATCTCCTTCTGGTCCATCGTCCGCCCGTCCTGAAGAGCGCTGGAGTGCGAGGAAGCCATGGTGGGCAGTAGTGGTGTGGACAGGAGAAAGGGAACAAAGGCGGATGACTGCGGCTATGGTTTGCTCAACAGTTTATATAGCAATGGTGGACGACAGAGGGACAGACAGGTGGTGCCGGAGTAGCCGCCTCGTCAACCTTGTATCATTAATGTGGGTGGCAGACAGATGGACGGACAACACTTGTGTCATTTGAACATGGAGCAATCGCCTACACCGGGAAGCGGCGCTGGCGGCGCTGACCGTTTTGGGCGAAAAGCACACGCGGGCGAGGGAGGCGGTCTAGGTAGGCCAGGGCAATCAGACTCGTGCTTGGCAGTGATCCAGGCATCCAACAGCCGGACATGCTGGCTCGTGAGCGAGCTCTCCGAGCTGAGCAACAACAATCAGACGATGGACGTGGCTTCTGACCAGGAGCCGGCGGCACAACCAAAGCCGGTACATGTTGTGTTCACAATAGAGCAGGTGCGACTGCACTTCGACACCCTAATGGCAGAAGAGCTACTAGCGCAGGAAGACCTATGTTGCAACCTTCATCTCCTCAACGAGCACTGGCTCGCGGAAGGATGAATCACCGGCGAACAAGCGAACGACAATGTCATCGCGGACATGTGGCCCTATGATCCTAGCTTCCTGAATGAGCATCAGGCGCTGTATCAGACCATCCGTAGGGCCCGCAAGGCCCTCTCTGTCGTCCTTTGAGTTGTTGCGCTCGCTGTGGCACCGCCGTCTCGCATTGTCAACATGGTCAACAAATAAGAGGAATCAGGAGATGACTTTAATTGGAGAGGATGACAGTGGATCCCACCAGGGCCATAGCCGCACGTACGCAAGTGCCACCTTATTATATACAACTATAAATTTTTTGCTTCCTCCTTGTTTCCTGACATCACAGTCCCACACCATTGTCAACCTATATAGTCAATAAACGAGAGAATTACATAAGGAGCGGCCGACAGCTGGGACCCAGCAGCTCGAGTAGTATTTGTGTTTTTGAGGTGTAAGCAGAGTTTTTCTTGAGCGATGTTTCTGTTGTTGTTTAGAGGAGCAGGGTATCAACTGGGCGGGTCGTGGCCCGTCTGGCCCAGGCTATTATTTTATGTCGACCAAATATGCAACCCAGATATTAATATTTAAATGTGAAAATGGCTAGCCCAACTGTTCTTTTTTGCAGAATACCCAACCCAGGTCAACTTGTTATTCTCCAGCCGCATTAGACTTGCCAAGAAAATGGGCTTTAAGAAATAATAAATGGGTTGTAATTAAAAAATTGGATGTAAATATATAAAACACACCAAACAAGTACATTTTTTAATTCTTCTAAAAATAGTTACATTTTTTAATTTCATTACTTGTTGCGCTTGCAAATTTTCGTTGGATTTTTACCTAATACAAATTTATTTTGAAATTATATTTAATCTAACTCTAAATTTCGGGTTAAAAAATATTTCAGATCCCATTAAAATGTTGGAAATTTTGTTGAATTTTTTTGAGCGGTTGGCTGAAATTATTAACAAAGTCCTGGCTAGAAAATGGGTTGTAATTTTAACAAACAGTAAATGGGTTGGGTAAATTCAATTAGAATTAAAAAATGGGTTGTACATAACAAATCACAAATGGGCTATATGTTTTCTGCCCCAAATGTGATGGTCACTTGTTGGCCTACTAAGTTGACGCGTACGCAAGGCTTTGTCAACTTATATTTAACACACGATTCTATTAGAAGTTGTCATTGGATGTCCATCTAACGGTTATGGTGCTTCTTCAATCTCGGATAATCATGCTTCAGCCGCCCAAACCACTGCCGGCAGTACGCCTGCTACCGCCTCCCATGGCCAGCAGTGCTGCCGCGCGGGCCTCATCGTCCCACCCTACTCCCATCACCGTCCAGACATTCCTCTACTCACCAACACCTCCTGTTATCCTCCGATGATGACAGCCTCACACCGCAGTCAAACCAGTGAACCCTCGTACTCCGCTCCACCGGCATCCACTTTTGTGTCTTTGCCGGCTCCGGGTTGTTCCCTTCCTAGGCCTCGCCATCGTCCATCGCGTTAGTTCTCTCGGCGCGGCGTGGTCAACTTCATCAACAAACAACAACCATTGGAAGAGGCCTGAACGTGGAGTGGCTGACAGAAGGGACCCTCATGCCCCATGGCCGCACGCGAGCAAGTCCCTCCTTATTATGTGAAAACAAATGATTTCTCCCCCTGATAGGTTTGAGCCACCAGCTACATCTTCGCACGTAGGGAAGTGTTTCCTTTATTATGTGGAAAAAAAGTTACCTCTCCCTGATAGCTGGAACCCACCAGCTTTATTATGATCTATTTTGCAAAAATATAGATTGTACCAAAGATGCTAAATTGTTTCCTTTTTATTCTAACTCGAAAAGAAGAAACTAAAAAACCCAGAAAACATCTCTGCACGCAAGGAAGTGCCAGCTTATTGTGAGCAAAAAAAGTATTCCCCTGTTAGGTGGGACCCACCAGATTTGGAAGCTGACTTGTGGGCAAACTAAGTTGACGTGTACAGGCTTTTTCAACTTAGTCAAAACGATTCTAGCTGCATTGACCGTTGGATGTTAAATCAACGGTCGTGATGCGTCTTCAACCTCTGTTCTTCTTGCTCTAGCCGCCCAAACCAGGCCCGTCGTACCGCCTGCTCCAGCCTCCCATGGCCTGCTGTGCTGCTGATACGTCCATTTTGGATCATGTTTTCCTACTGTTATTTATGCATAATGATGCTTTTTGGAGTAATTCTAATGCATTTTCTCTCATAATATGCAAGGTAAACACAAAGAGGGAGAATTCCGGCAGCTGGAAATCTGGACCTGGAAAAGCTACGTCAGGCCACCTATTCTACACAACTCCAAATGAGGTGAAATTTTACGGAGATTTATTATGGAATATTTGAGAAATATTGGAGCCAATAAGTACCAGAAGGGGCCCACCAGGTGGGCACAACCCACCTGGGCGCGCCAGGGAGCCCAGGTGCTCCCTGGTGGATTGTGCTCATCCAAGCCCACCTCTGGTGCCATCTTCTGGTATATAAGTCATTTTGACCTAGAAAAAATCAGGAGAGCACTTTCGGAACAAAGCATCGCCATCTCGAGTCGAAACTTGGGCAGGAGCACTTTTGCCCTTCGATGGAGCGATTCCGCCGGGGGAACTCATCATCGTCATCATCACCAACAACTCTCCCATCTTGGGGAGGGCAATCTCCATCAACATCTTCAACATCACCATCTCCTCTCAAACCCTAGTTCATCTCTTGTGTTCAATCTTTGTACCAAAACTATAGATTGGTGCTTGTGGGTGACAAGTAGTATTGATTACATCTTGTAGTTGATTACTATATGCTTTATTTGGTGGAAGATTATATGTTCAGTCCATTATGCTATTTAATACCCCTCTGATCTTGAGCATGTTTATCTCTTGTGAGTAGTTACTTTTGTTCTTGAGGTCACGGGAGAAATCATGTTGCAAGTAATCATGTGAACTTGATATGTGTTCGATATTTTGATAGTATGTATGTTGCGATTCCCTTAGTAGTGTCATGTGAACATCGACTACATGACACTTCACCATATTTGGGCCCAAGGGAATGTATTGTGGAGTAGTTATTAGATGATGGGTTGTGAGAGTGACAGAAGCCTAAACCATAGTTTATGCGCTATTCCGTAAGGGGCTGATTGGATCCAGAAGTTTAATGCTATGGTTAGAATTTATTCTTAATACTTTTCTCGTAGTTGTGGATGCTTGCGAGGGGATTAATCATAAGTAGGAGGTTTTTTCAAGTAAGAAGAGCACCTAAGCACCGATCCACCCACATATCAAATTATCAAGGTAGCGAACACAAATCGAACCAACATGATGAAAGTGACTAGATGAAATTCCCGTGTACCCTCAAGAACGCTTTGCTTACTCTAAGAGACCATTTTGGCATGTCCTTTGCCTCAAAAGGATTGGGCTAACTTTCTATACTTTTGCTACTATTATTGTTACTTTCTTGTTACATATTATCCTGCTATCAAACTATTCTGTTACTTATAATTTCAGCACTTGCAGACATTATCTTACTGGAAACCACTTGTCATTTCCTTCTGCTCCTCGCTAGGTTCGACACTCTTACTTATCGAAAAGAGCTACAATTGATCCCCTATACTTGTGGGTCATCAGCTTCCGCACAGGCCTTACAGACCTACCATACTACGACTGGCCAGACCTTCCACTACAAAAAAAAGACACATCCGTGACATTTTGGGCCGAACAAATTTTTTTTGTCATACTTATGACACTTCTATGACAATAATTGTGACAAAACCTGGTATCATCATAGATGTGGTGGCCTCTACTTCTATGAAAAATAATCATGACAAAAAATGGGCTTTTCGTCCTGGGCGGGCCGGGGACGCAGCTGCATGACATTCTTTGGGTCGTCCATGACAGAAAAAACTATGGTAGAAGCGAGGGCGAGGAAAATATCGGGGTGTTCCCGGTTACGGTGGGTGGTCGGGGGCCGAGTGATGCGTGTTTCTCTCGTACACGTACGTGCATGGGTGCGAGGCATTGGGCTCTAACTGAACCCGAGCGAGGCGTTCGCCTACTGAACCCGAGCGATTGCATTGCAGGCTAAGTGTTACTGAACCCGAGCGATCAATCGGTGGGTGTTAACTGAACCTGATCAAGTGATTCCTTCGCTACTGCTGCTAACTGAAGCCGGTCGATGCTGCCTCTGGATGAACAACGAGCGTTATTGGGGGGTTGGATGAACATTTCCCGGTGGGAGGTTGGATGAACAGGACCCCGTGGTAGTAGATGTCGTTGCCGCTGGATGAAAAGGACCCCAATCGATCGAGCCGATTGGGGCTGGATGAACAGGACCCCATGGAGGGCTGGATGAATAGGTTGACCTGCTGGAGGGCTGGTTGAACAGTAGTCGATGGAGGGCTAGATGAACAGTAGCCCATGGAGGGGTGGTTGAACAGGACCCCGTGGAGAGGGTTGGTTGAACAGTAGCCGGTGGAGTAGCGCGCGGTGGAGGCTGGATGAACAGGAGCCCGTGGATGAACAGTCGCAGGTGGACGCTAGAGGAGGTCGACGATGGATGAACAGTAGCCCATGGAGGCTGGAGGAGGTCGACGATGGAGATGAACAGTATCCCGTGGAGTCCCGTTTTGCGGTACACAACACCCCTCCCGATGAACAGGACCCCCGTTTTGATTGTAGCGCTCCAACACAAGTCCGTTTCCTCCGTTTTGCAGTACGCCACACCCCTTCCGATCAACGGGACCCCGTTTCGACCGTAGGAGGTCCAACAAAAGTCCGTTTCCTCCGTTTTGCGGTATGCGAGACCCCTCCCGAAGAACAGGATCCCGTTTCGACCGTGGCCGGTCGAACACAAGGCCGTTTCCTCTGTTGTGTGGTACGCCAGGCCTCGTTTCCATCGGCTGTTTCGTCCAAGCCCTCCCGATGAACACGACGACGCATTCCGTTCCGACCCAGTCGGTTGGCCCCCCATGAACATGACGATGACGCACTTTCTCCGTTCCGACCCAACCATGAACACGAGCCCTGGCCGTACGTATGCGCGAGAAGGCGTTCGAGACCCCGCCCGTATGTACGTACACGGCCGTATTTACTTTCTTGCACCCTGGCCGTTGTACGTACATGTACATGCTACGTGCGCGCCTCTACTACGACACGTGCGCGCCTCTACATCGACTAGTATGTACGTACACTTTCGCGACCAGAAAGACAACGCTACGTACGCTTCGACCAAGTGGGTCCGGACTGTCAGGCACTTCCTTGCATGCGAAGATGCAGCTGGTGGGTCCCAGCAGTTAGGGGAGCGAATCGTTTTTTTGGCCGTAATACAAACGCACTTCCTTGCGTGCGAAGATGTAGCTGGTGGGTCCCAGCAGTCAGGAGGGAAAAAAAATTTCACAAAATATGGTGGACCATTCGGTAGGTCCCTGCTGTCAGGTGGAGGAATAATTATTTTGCGCGTAATAAGGAGGCACTTCCTTGCGGCTGCCGTGGACCCAGCTATCAGCCTCTCCACATATAGTACTCTTCCGATGGAAGTCGTTCCTTGACCATGTTGACCACACCGTGCCGAGAGCACCAGGTCGGTGAATGACGGCAAGGCCTAGGAAGGCGAAGACGTGGAGCCGGGGAAGACGTGGGAGTGGAAGCCCGCGCGGAGAGGAGTACGAGGGTTCACTGGTTCGGCTGTGGTGTGAGCCTACCATCGCCGCAGAATAACAGGGGGTGTGGGTGAGTAGAGGGATGGCCTGGCTAGCAGTGGGAGTAGTAGGGGGCGGTGAGGCCTCCACGGCATCACAGCTGGCCATGGGAGGCAGGAGCACACGGCACGACCGGCGCTAGTTTGGGCGGCTTGAGCAAGAAGACCAGAGGTTGAAGAAGCACGATGGCCGTTGGATGGATATCGTACGGTCACTGCAGCTAGAATCGTTTATATTAACTAAGTTGACAAAGCCCTTGGTACGCATCAACTTAGTACGCCCACAGGTCAGCCTCCGAAATGGTGCGCCCCAGATGTCAGGGGGAGGAATCATTTTTTGGGCGGCTGAAGCAAGAATATCTGAGATTGAAGAAGAAGCACGACATCCTTTGGATGGACATCCAATGGCCACAGCTGCTAGAACCGTGTGTTGTTGACAAAGCCCTGCATACGTGTCAACTTAGTTTTTTCTAGGGGACGTGTCAACTTAGAAGGCCCATAAGTGCGTGGCATAGAACATATAGCCCATTTGTGATTTGTAAGAATGTACAACCCATTTTTTAATTCTAATGGAATTTACTACAGCCCATTTACAGTTTGTTAAAAGTACAACCCATTTTCTAGATAGGACAACGATTAATAATTTCAACCAACCGCTCAAAACAGAATTCAAAAATATTTTCCCACATTTTGATGGGATCCAAAATATTTTTATCCAAAATTTCTAGCCAGATTAAATATAATTTCAAAATAAAGTTGTATTATGTTAAAATCCAACAAAATATTGCGCGCGCAATAAGTAATGAAATTAAAATTTTCAAATTCCAAAAATAATATATATTTTAAACTAATTACGCGTTTGGTGCATTTTTTATAGTTACTGCCCAGTTATTATAATTACATCCCATTTATTATTTCTTAAAGTCCATTTTCTTGTTAAGCCTAATGCATAACACCTAGGAAAGTTTGCAGCCCAGCGGGGCAGAGAATAACAAGTTGACCCGGATATTGTGTACAACTGTCTGCCCAATTGCATTGCTGATTTTGAAAAAAAAGGCCTTTGTAGTACACTACAACCTAACACGGCTACTCAGGCCACATTTAGCAATGCCGGAAAGTCCCAAACAAGGCTTCTGTACAACTTTTTGAAGTCACTGAGCTCAATTAATAACTTAAGAAAAAAGTTAGATTACAGTGGAACCTAATTAAAAGTTGTCACGAGCAAAAAAATAACTCAACGGGTCCCACTTGAGCGTGTGTGCGTGTGTGTGTGTGTGTGTGTGAGAGAGAGAGAGAGAGACCCATCGGTCGATGCTCGTAAACACATCTTTCAGCCATATGCATTGCTGATGCTCAGTAAAAACTTATATAGTTGACACAATCATATAGAACATCATAGTACACTGAACTTGCATACAAAAATTTCACGCAGGCGGCACAATCAGGATGGAAGTTGTGGATCGCTACGGGTAGGGCTATGTGGAAACCAACGAACTTGTACATAATGGTTCATCGTCTTTATCAATGACGGGGAAATATCTTGAATGATGTGCAAAGAAAACAGACAGACAACACAATAAGTTCTGCTAGCACATTAAGTTGACGTACAACCCTTTCTAAAAAAAGTTCAGGTACAAAATTAGAACAGGTCACAATCAAATGTACTGGCACATCAGTGCTTCACACCCATAGCTCAGTTTAACTAGTATCTGACAAGATTCAGTTGTTACCTCAAATTAGAGCACATCTAGGCAGCCAGCCCTTCCTCTTCTCCCAAAGAAGTAGTGGCCTCCGCCACGCGATTGAGTAGGCCCTGTGCCATCCATCTTTCCGAGAAACACAAGGAAAGTCTGACGTTGACTCATCTAATGGACGTCATCGACAGACCCTGGCACCAGCGGTGGTGGAAGGACTTCCATTGATGGATTGACCACTTCTTCGACATGCACAAACACTCGATACGGGTACATCCCTAACATGGTCTGCGGCGGCCTTGGTGGCGACAAATAGTACAACCCCAGTTCCTGCATCGGTATCTCAACACCAATCACCTTCGTTATGGTGGACGGCTTCTTCATTCATGCCATAACCGTCAGAGCCCAGCTGTTTGGAGGAACAAACATACTTACGAGCTCACCTCCAAGGTCGTTGATAAGCTCATTCATGGACTTGCTATTCCAAGCACGTCGAGGCATGCCGTGGAAGGTAAGCTTTGTTAAAAACTCAAGCTTAGAGGGCACCGAGCCCCATCCTGGGTGCCAACGATCAAAGCTCACCAGAGCGCCATTGCAGAACAAACATCGGGAAGATTCGAACACACGACTGCAGTCGAAAGTTGTCCAGAACCTGACGAAGAAATTAGCCGGTGGCGGACAAACTTCGATGAGCAAGTCACTTATTTGGATGCCGTGCGTAATGCCAAGAGCTTTGAGAAGGTCGTCCGGCAAGACAGGAGGTCGGTCGCTGTTGATGGTTACCATCAGCACTTTGCCGGCAAACTGGTCGTCAAGCGCCGCCAAGCCACTATTGAGCGACAGCATGCAGCGACCGAAGGCAGGACGGACCTCAGGATCTCTGGCTCAGAGATCCGTGTTGACCGGCGACATGATAGTGCGCTTGAGTACAGGGAGTACAAGAGGGGGATTTTGGGGAATTGGAGTAGGAATCGAGATTCCAGAGGTGGGGGAGGGCCGGGAGAATGGGGATGAAAAGGTAGCATGAATTTCAAACATGCGCCAATATGCTCTTGGCGCGCAAGCGCACGAAAACATTGGTGGCGCCCACATGTCGCCCTAAGAGTCCTTATTCTTTCTTTTTTGGAGAGCCCGGCCTTTTTTTAGGATCTTTTGAATGTCCAGCCTGAGAGTCATAGTTGACCTGTTTGGCATTGCGTTACTACTCGGCCCATATTCAACAACACCTCACTGGCCCAAACAAGTGTACATCATCGAAAAGACACTAAGCTCAAATTATATAACTTGAAAAAAGGAGATATACTCTGAACACTGGAGAATGGTGATGCCCTCATTTAGCCCACCAGTAGTTCGAGACAATAAACAGTTCAAAACAACGATATATACAACATTCAAACACTGACTAGTGACTACTACTAACATAAACAACAAGACATGATAGTTCATAAGAAGTCTTGTTACACCACCAAAACGCACCCATCTGCAGCGCTCAGACTCTCGTGATCTAGACAAGAATGACATTCCAAACAGAGGCAACTATTACATAGTAAGAGTGACATAGACGAGGATGACCAAATGATAAGGAATATGCATAACAAAAGAGAGAACTACCCATCCAGAACAAGCAACAAAGACAACGAAGTCATTCAAAGAGGGATGATCCAACACCATCATAATTTGCAGCCCCGCTTCAGCGACCAGTGATTCGGAGACACTAGTACTCCACCCTTTTGACGCAACAGCCCAATTACCTATCAACCTGGAGGCTTGAACCACATCACTTCCTGTCGTAATTGAGACATCCAAGGATCAAAGTTAATCTGGATGCCTTTTTCATTCTCACCTTATTTTGGCTACAGGCTGTATCGTTGACAATCAGGGGAGTTTGCTCCCGAACTCCTAGGGCTCGCCGTGTAGACATAGTTTTCCATAGCAAACAGAGCCTCTCTACCATCAAGGTCCTTGCCAACGGTGATCTCCTGGTTAATCGGATAATTGAGTCCGAGAAACAGAGAGTGTGAACCAGGGCTGTTTACCCGCCTCCAACTCAAAAATCCTGAAGGCCCCAACAAGCTGGTATCTTGCTCATAGACGTAACAACCATTGTCCGGATACTCACGTATTTGACGGTGCTTGTATATAGTGGGGTTTTTGCAATATAACTTTTCTAGCTCATGTGTCCGAATGATCATCAGTCTTTTGTTGTTGTCTGATCGAGCGAGGAACCAGATGTGCTTCCCTGTTTTTGGCAAAGGTGGTGTCATTACAAAGGGCAGTAACTGTAGGGACATTGCATCATATCAAAAAGGACAGGCATTGTTATTGTAAGATCAGCATTGTTCAGAGTATGAGTAGGATAATGCAAGAAATAGCATTGATATGTCCTTGTTGGAACTGGGAGGAAAATACAGGGAAATGTATACTGGGTTCGAAAATATAGAAGTGCTATGCATGGTTATACTCATGTTATCTCGCAATCGATTCTTCATAGGAAACTGCCATGTCATGCATGTTATGTAATCATGTACTGTCCTCACAAACAAATTCTTCAAGGTAACTAACAGACCATGCATTGTTATATACTCGTGTTCTGTGGGCAAAATTTTTGTGAGGATATTATTCTACCACTGATTGCTGAAGGGCAAATATAGGTATGTACACATGGTAAGCATTACAGGATTTCACTACTTCCAAATATAGAGTTCTCCATATGCACATTTACTTCCCTAATGTATCTTTAGATGAAACCAACAGTGTGGTGCATGTTTCTACATCATGAAAATGAGGAAACTGACATGGCCATTGATACACACTCATATTTAGTAGTAGTATATAGATTACTATAACATAAGGAGAATATCCATATATTCTAACTGTTTGATTATTCAAGGGTACAAATTGGTTGTAATGACATGGTCACATTCGCATGAATAAACTCATTCCAAATGTAGCTGATTTACGGCATCTCTAATACATTGTCATAGTTCTACTCACATTCTGCTCAAACAGGGATATGCCAATCATCACAAAAGTTCAAACAGTGTCATGGCGTCATCATTAACATGAGATGGAAACAACTTACACGCGTCGTCCCAGCAATACATGGTGCCATCAGCTTTGTCGACCGCGTAGATGATGCCATTGTGTTCAATAGCATCACAAAAGTGTGTATCAGCTTTGACGATGATCCACTGTGAGCTGAGTTGTCTCTAGCTAAAGAAGGCACCGGCGTAAAGATAGGCGAGTCCGCGGTTGAACAAGGCAATTATCTTGAAGTCTGCATAATTCGCATGTCGTGTGGGCACTTGGCAGATTACAATCTTCTGCAAAAAATGGTCCGTCCAACTGACATGGTAATCTAGATGACTTGGACCGCGATGGTAAAACTCTATATAATGCAATGGAGGAAGGATAATCTCATGGGAGGTCTGGAAGTTCACGAGCACCAACTTTTTACCGTCTTCTCTGAAGGCAGCCATCTAGTGGGAGTTCATGCTGACCCAGTACATACCTGCCAAGAAGTTTCAGGCGATGGTGATCGGATTGAAGTAAAGGGAAATGATGTACGGCGACCCACTACATACCTACAAAGAAGTTTCGGCTAATGGAGATCGGATTAAAGTCGAGGGGCATCATGTATGCCTCCATATCGTGGTGAGCAAATCTCGCAAGACCAGATAGCAGCAAGCAGGGTGTCTTGAAAAGCTTGGGCCTCACTTCGACGATGGTCGTGTGCATGTCCCTCAAGCATGCAGCTAGCCTTAGGGTGCTCAAGATATCCATACACGAACAACAGAGGTCGAGGATGTCACTAGGGAGATTGCTCCAATCGCGGCTCATATGGGTGTTGCGCGGTTCGCGTTCGGCCATGGTGGAGTTTGGAAGGTGGATTTTTTGGGGGGCTTGATTTACGGGGGAGAAGGTTGTCGGTGCTGTAGCGGCTAGCGAGGGAATAGTGGTACTGGGGGAGGCGATCGAGGCGAGGGTACACGGGGGCACAAAGAGATGGAGATGGAGATGGAGATGGAGTGGTGCTATGGGAGGGGAGAGGGAGACGAGACGAGGCATACTAATATGCTATACAGCAGCGGTGACAAACTGCACATTGCACAGGGTGAGGCTGACTTTGGTAACCCGAACACACTGCCTGGACTAGTGTTAGGCGTAGGGTGTTGTCACTTCACTTTGAGGACCGGATGAATAGTATTTTGACCATCAAGTGTACCACAGTTGTACTACTACTACTACTAGTAGGAACATCAGTACTTCAGTACTATATAGCGGAAATAGGTCTCCCGTGCTAGCATGCCTGTTCACTTCATCCTCCAGGTATCATCCATACTGCGAGCAGAACCAAATTCTCGTGCATGCGGAACCGCGAAGATGGGCCTTTTATTTGTTGAGGATAACCGTGTATTCCTTAACCAGAGAATGTTGTGTCTCCCACGCACGCACCAATATCCATCTGAACCAGCTACGACACATTTTTTATCTGTTTGCATAGGTCCCACCTATGAGGAAAGGTGCAGAAATAAAAAGGAATCATAAAATGTCTCACCATGGTGATTCGAAAGAGTGACCTCAACTAGCCAGTGGCACATGTAGTGCTAGAGGGATGGGCACGTACACGAACAGGTACGACTCCTCAGTCTACCCGCATAGCCTTTTCCTTTAGTCTACCTAGTTGTCTAATCAACCGCGTGCACGCCACTTCTCCCATTTAATTCTCCATCGGGAACCGATTTTCCTCGGCTTCTTCACCTCCCCTTCGTCTTCATTTGCATCCAAACCCCACTGTGTTCACATTGTTTTAACCTCTTCACATACTCCTGGAGTAATTCTGAAGCCCCTTTAAATAATCATCTACTTCAATTAGACTAGCCATCTAATACTAATTCTCCAAACCATAGCACTCTATTCTAGCGGTTCCAAATGGCAAAAGAGATTGAGATGCAGGTTTTTAGCGTCCAACATGTCCTCGTCGAAGGCTCGTTGAGCATAGTTGCCACCATCACCGTCCACCCAAGGGTTGTTCGGAAGTGGATCAACAATGTATCAAACTCCCTCAAAAAGGTAGAGATGAGGGTCATCGGTCTCGACGCAGAGTACACGGAGCGTGCCACTAGGAGGATCCAACGCGCCGTTGTCCTTCAGCTGTGCCTCGAATATGATGTTTTGGTGTACCACATCATACACGCGCCCTCCATACTAGGTGAGCTTCATGATTTCTTTCCTCGGGGGGACATATACTTCTGTGGGGCAGCCATCGAAGGGGACAAACAGAAGCTGGCACCGTACAACCTTGATTTGAAAAGCATCGCTGACCTACAAACCAAAATCAAAATTCTTGTAGAAGATTGTGATAAATAGACACCATCCCTATTCGACATAGCAAATTTTGTGCTCGGTACAAATCTTCAGAAGGGTGACGAGACGCTGGCATTAAGGTCGTCTATATGGGAGAATTATCCCTTGACGTACGAGCAGATAAAATATGCTGCCCTCGATGCCCGTGTGAGTTTCGGGATAGCTGCAAGGTCCAAAGAGCTTGTTGCGAAGCCTTCTCCCACAGAAAATGAGAAGAAGAAGAAGAAGAAGAAGAAGAAGAAAAGGTTGCACCAGCAGCAGGGCATTATGGATGGATGAACTATTTCCTCTCTTGTAAAAAAAAGTATTCCCTCTCAGTGTATATAGATATAGATGGACTATTTTGATGGTGTGCATGTGTTTGGAACAAGTAGTAGTGTGGGTTGATACGTCTCCAACGTATCTAAAATTTTTGATTGCTCCATGCTACTTTATCTACTGTTTTAGGAAATATTGGGCTTTATTATCCACTTTTATATTATTTTTGGGACTAACCTATTAACCGAAGGCCCAGCCCAGATTTGTTGTTTTATGCCTATTTTAGTGTTTCGAGGAAAAGGAATATCAGACGGAGTCAAAATGGAACGAAATCAACTGGAGAAGTTAATTTTGGAAGGAAACCCACCTAATAGACTTGGAGTGCACGTCAGGGGAGTCCCAGGCTGCCCACGAGGGTGGGGGCGCACCCACCCCCCTGGGCGCGCCCCCTGCCTCGTGAGTACCCCGGAGGTCCACCGACGTATCCCTTGCACCCATATATACCTACGTACCCAAAACTTCTAGAACAGAAGATAGACCGGGAGTTCCGCCGCCGCAAGCCTCTGTAGCCACCAAAAACCAATCGGGACCCTGTTCCGGCACCCTGCCAGAGGGGGATCCCATCACCGGAGGCCATCTTCATCATCCCGGCGCTATCCATGACGAGGAGGGTGTAGTTCACCCTCGGGGCTGAGGGTATGTACCATTAGCTATGTGTTTGATCTCTCTCTCTCTCTCTCGTGTTCTCTCTCGTGTTCCCTCTATGGCACGATCTTGATGTATCCCGAGCTTTGCTATTGTAGTTGGATCTTATGATGTTTCTCCCCCTCTACTCTCTTGTGATGAATTGAGTTTCCCCTTTGAAGTTATCTTATCGGATTGAGTCTTTTATGAGAACACTTGATGTATGTCTTGTCGTGATTATCTATGGTGACAATGGGATATCATGTGCCACTTGATGTATGTTTTGGTGATCAACTTGCGGGTTTCGTGACATTGGAAACCTATGCAGAGGGGTTGGCACACGTTCTTGACTCTCCGGTAGTAGCTTTGGGGCACTCTTTGAAGTACTTTTATGTTGGTTGGATGAATCTGAGATTGTGTGATGCATATTGTATAATCATGCCCGCGGATACTTGAGGTGACAATGGAGTATCTAGGTGACATTAGGGTTTTGGTTGATTTGTGTCTTAAGGTGTTACTCTAGTATGAACTCTATGATGGATTGAGTGGAAAGAATAGCTTTATGTTATTTTACTACGAACTCTTGAATAGATAGAACAGAAAGTATAACTTTGAGGTGGTTTCATACCCTACCATAATCTCTATGTTTGTTCTCCGCTATTAGTGGTTTTGGAGTGACTCTTTGTTGCATGTTGAGGGCTTGTTATATGATCTATCTATGTTATTATTGTCGAGAGAACTTGCACTAGTGAAAGTATGAACCCTAGGCCTTGTTTCCTATCATTGCAATACCGTTTACGCTCACTTTTACCACTTGTTACCTTGCTGTTTTTACTATTTCAGATTACAAAAACCTATATCTACTATCTATTTTGCACTTGTATCTTCATCTCTTCGCCGAACTAGTGCACCTATATAATTTACCATTGTATTGGGTGTGTTGGGGACACAAGAGACTCTTTGTTATTTGGTTGCAGGGTTGCTTGAGAGAGACCATCTTCATCCTACGCCTCCTACGGATTGATAAACCTTAGGTCATCCACTTGAGGGAAATTTGCTACTATCCTACAAACCTGTGCACTTGCAGGCCCAACAACGTCTACAAGAAGAAGGTTGTGTAGTAGACATCAAGATCTTTTCTGGCGTCGTTGCCGGGGAGGTTAGCGCTTCAAGGTATATCTTTAGATCTTGCAATCGAATATTTTTGTTTCTTGTTTTAGCACTAGTCTAGTTTATAAAAGAAAACTACAAAAAAATGGAGTTAAGTTTGTCTCATACGCTTCATCTTTTTAATATCTTTTGTGAGTATGATGGAAAGGATAATTGTGCTCAAGTGCTAGAAGAAGAAATCTATAAAATGTTTTGCACTAAATCTTTGAATGATGAGCATGATTGCAATGTTGTTAGTACGAATTTTTTGAATATCCATGATGCTAATGATGATTGCAATGGTTATGATGAAAATATCTCTTATGAGCATGTCAACTTTTGTGGAGTGCATGTTTGCATGAACACACCAAATAGAGAAGGTATTTATTGCAAGAGGCATAAGTACTTAGAAACCAAATTGTTGCAAGAAGAGCTAGATGAATGTGCTGAAAGATTCAATATTTTTCGCGCTCCTTGTGAACTTTGCAATGAACATGGTCATTTAAAGCTCCAATGCTATTTGTTTCATGATCAAGTCGTGTCCAAATATTGTGATAATTTGATTACCCTTGAGCATCATAAAGAGCTTAGCCTTCTTTTGGGTTATGAAGAAATGAAACGTATAACTGAGGGTATTCCAAAATTTAAACTTGATAGATTTCTTGATTTTGATCTAGAGAAGATTTATTTGTATTGTGTAGTGAATTGCATTGAAAATCCTTATATTGCCAATTACATAAAGAAAAGAAAACAAATAGAGGATGAAGAGAATACTAATGAAATGGAAGAGGCTTCCCAATCTCCTCCTATTATTTCTTATGATGAATCAGGTAACGAGGAGGAGCTTTCTATTCAACCAATCTCATCAATAAGGAGCTCAAAGAGGAAGGTTGAACCCACACATAATGTGAAGAAGAAGAAGAAAAGAAGGATCAACAAAGGTAGAAAGGTATCCCTCCCAAGTGATGTTGCTCCTACTACTCATTGTGATGATGATAATTGTTATACTATTGGTGCTATCAATATTTTTAATGATGAGAGTGATTATGCTTATGATATGAAAGGGACCAAGCTTGGGGAAGCTATGTTTGATTGGGATGAAATATTTGAGAATATATTTGCTGGAATTAATGTTTGTCCCAAGCTTGGGGATGCTATGTTTAATGAAGATGATATTTTTAGCATCCCAAGTTTTGATATGCAAAGTTGTTATGATGATAGCATGCCTCCTACCTATGATGATTATATTGATGAAAGTGGGTTCGGAAGAGAGTCAACTTTAGGAAGTAGTGATCCCACTATTTTGGAGGATGTTGAATCTTATTGTGATGAACATGAAAGTGGATTTGGAAGAGTGTCAACTTTATGTAGTGATTCCACTATCTTGGGAGAGGTTTCAATCGATTATGATGAGAACGAAGTTGCTACTTATGATGATTATTGTGATGAAACTTATGCTATAAAAAGTAGTGAGGATTATATTTGCAAATCTTGTCATGATTATGATTACCCTTTTTCTGAACATTACTCTTTTAATGTGGAAACGATTTTTAGTGTTCAAGTCTCTCATGATACTCCCACTACTATTCCGAATGAGAAGAAATTTGCTTATGTGGAGAGTAGTGAATTTTCTGTGCTTGTAGATCATGAAAAGAATGCTTTACGTGCTAGTTATATTGTTGAATTCATTCATGATGCTACTGAAAATTATTATGAGGAGGGAATATATGCTTGTAGGAATTGCAATAATATCAAGTTTCCTCTCTATGTGCTTAAATTCTTGAAGCTATGCTTGTTGTACCTTCCTATGCTAGTTGATTATTGTTCCCATAAGTTGTTTGCTCACAAAATCCCTATGCATAGGAAGTGGGTTAGACTTAAATGTGCTAGTCATATGCTTCATGATGCTCCCGTTATGTTTCAATTTTTATCTTTTATGTGAGCATCATTGTCATCATCATGCCTAGCTAGAAAGGCATTAAAGAAAAGCGCTTGTTGGGAGACAACCCAATATTTATCCTTACTGTTTATGTCTGTCCACATGATTATGCTACTGTAGTAATCATGTTTTATAGCTTTTGTTTCAATAAAGTGCCAAGTAGAACCTTTGGGAAGACTTGAGTGAAGTTTATATGATCTTGCTGTGAAAAACAGAAACTTTAGCGCTCATGAGATTACCTGCAATTTTTTACTGGAGAGTGATTTTAGGTTGATTCTTTTTGAAGATGATTAATAGACAAATTCCTCAGGTCCAGCAATTTATTTCATAATTTTTGGGATTCCAGAAGTATACGTTTTATACAGATTAATACAGATTGTTCTGTTTTTGACAGATTCTGTTTTCATTGTGTTGTTTGCTTATTTTGATGCATCTATGGCTAGTATTAAGTGGTATGACCCATAGAGATGTTAGAATACAGTAGATATTACACCAATATGAATTTAGAATGAGTTCATTACAGTACCTAAGTGGTGGTTTGATTTTCTTATACTAACGGAGCTTACGAGTTTTGTTTTGAGTTTTGTGTGGTTGAAGTTTTCAAGTTTTGGGTAAAGATTCGATGGACTATGGAATAAGGAGTGGCAAGAGCCTAATATTGGGGATGCCCAAGGCACCCCAAGGTAAAATTCAAGGACAACCAAGAACCTAAGCTTGGGGATGCCCCGGAAGGCATCCCCTTCGTTCATCGTTAACTTTACTTGGAGCTATATTTTTATTCGCCACATGATATGTGTTTTGCTTGGAGCGTCATTTTATCTTGTTAGTTTTTGCTTGCTGTTAGTTAGAATAATGTTTTTCATCTTTAGTTTCAATAAAAAAGTCAAGGATAGCCTTTGCCATGCTTATTTTGCTAGTATACATGTTGCTGTTTGAAAACAGAAAGTTTACCGCTGTTGCAAAAATTCCCTAGAAAAGTCAGAGAATGGTATAACGTTGAATCTTTTTGCATATTAAGCTCTGATAAATTTTTTACAGTGGGAATTTTAGTTCATAATTTTTGGAGTCAGGTAAGTATTGATACTCTTTCCTTCTTTACAGACTGTACTGTTTTGGCAGATTGCTGTTACGGCTGCATTGCTTGCATATGTTTGCTTGTTTAATGATTCTATTTGAGGATAGGAGTATTAATTATGCAGAGACATTTAGTATGAAATGTTGAATAATAATATTAGTGATTTGTTACAGTAGGATATGATAAGGTTTTGCATTGGCTTATACTAACCTATCTCACGAGTTTTTGTTGAGTTTGTTGTGAATGAAGCTTTTTGATAAAAAGAGAAACCATGATATGAGAGGAATTAAGGAGACACAAAAGTTAAAGCTTGGGGATTACCAAGGCACCCCAAGATAATATTTCAAGAAGTCTCAAGCATCTAAGCTTGGGGATGCCCCGGTAGGCATCCCAGCTTTCTTCTTCAACAACTATCGGTTAGTATCGGTTGAGCCTAAGTTTTTGCTTCTTCACATGAGTTGTGCTATCCTTGCATTGTAGTTTTCTTTAGTTGTTCTTGCTGTTTGAATAAGTATTAAGATCTGAAATTCTTTAATGAGAGACATCCATACACAAATTGGAATTTGCTAGAATACTCTATGTGCTTCACTTATATCTTTTGAGCATGATAATTTTTGCTCATAGTGCTTCACTTAAATCTTTTAGAGCACGGTGGTGGATTTGTTTTAAAGAAACTATTGAACTCTCATGCTTCACTTAGATTATTTTGAGAGTTGTTAATATCATGGTAATTTGCTTAAAGATAATATACTTGGTATTCAAGATATGTGAAACTTTCTTTTGAGTGCGTTGAATACTATGATAAGTTTGATGCTTGATAAATGTTTTGAGATATGGAGGTGATAATATCAAAGCAATGCTAGTTAGGGTGATTATGAATTTAAAGAATGCTTGTGTTGAAGTTTGTGATTCCCGTAGCATGCACGTATGGTGAACCGCTTTGTGATGAAGTCGGAGCACAATTTTATTTATTGATTGTCTTATGAGTGGCAGTCGGGGATGAGAGATGGTCTTTTCCTACCAATCTATCCCCCTAGGAGTATGCGTTTAGTGCTTTGGTTTTTGATGACTTCTAATTTTTTGTAACAAGTGCATGAGTTCTTTTGATTAATGATGAGTCCATGGATTATACGCACTCTCACCCTTCCACCATTGCTAGCCTCTCTAATACCGCGCACTTTTCGCTGGTATCATACACCCACCATATACCTTCCTCAAAACAGCCACCATACCTACCTATCATGGCATTTCCATAGCCATTCCGAGATATATTGCCATGCAACTCTCCATCGTTCCATTTATATGGCACATATTACTTTTGTCATATTGCTTTTTTCATGAACATGTAGTTGACATTGTATTTGTGGCAAGGCCGCCTTCATAATTTTCATACATGTCGCTCATGATTCATTGCATATCCTGGTACACCGCCGGAGGCATTCATATAGAGTCATATTTTGTTCTAAGTATCGAGTTGTAATTGTTGAGTTGTAAGAAAAATAAAAGTGTGATGATCATCATTATTAGAGCATTGTCCCAGTCAGGAAAGGATGATGGAGACTATGATTCCCCTATAAGTCGGGATGAGACTCCGGACGAAATAAAAAAAAAGTGGCCAAAAAAAAAGAGAAAAGGCGTAAATAAAAAAATGAGAGAAAAAGAGAGAAGGGACAATGCTACTATCCTCTTACCACACGTGTGCTTCAAAGTAGCACCATGATCTTCATGATAAGAGAGTCTCATATGTTGTCACTTTCATATACTAGTGGGAATTTTTCATTATAGAACTTGGCTTGTATATTCCAATGATGGGCTTCCTCAAAGTGCCCTAGGTCTTCGTGAGCAAGCAAGTTGGATGCACACCCACTTAGTTTATTTTGTTGAGCTTTCATATACTTATGGCTCTAGTGCATCCGTTGCATGGCAATCCCTACTCACTCACATCAATATCTATTGATGGGCATCTCCATAGCCCATTGATACGCCTAGTTGATGTGAGACTATATTCTCCTTTTTTGTCCTCTCCACAACCACCATTCTATTCCACCTATAGTGCTATGTCCATGGCTCACGCTCATGTATTGCGTGAAAGTTGAAAATGTTTGAGATTATTAAAGTATGAAACAATTGCTTGGCTCGTCATTGGGGTTGTGCATGATTAAAGATAGAGCTTAGCCAGACTATATGATTTTGTAGGGATAACTTTCTTTAACCATGCTATTTTGAGAAG
Source organism: Triticum aestivum (assembly GCF_018294505.1). NCBI lineage: Eukaryota > Viridiplantae > Streptophyta > Magnoliopsida > Poales > Poaceae > Triticum > Triticum aestivum. Next base: position 385,735,674 of record NC_057795.1, on the reverse strand, counting down.
ACATGATTGCTTTATTAGTATGCTTGAAGTATTATTACTTTTATGTCAATATGAACTTTTGTCTTGAATCTTTCAGATCTGAATATTCATGCCACAATTAAGAAGCTTTACATTGAAATTATACCAAATTATCTCTCCACATCAAAAATTCTTTTTTATCATTTACCTACTCGAGGACGAGCAGGAATTAAGCTTGGGGATGCTTGATACGTCTCCAACGTATCTATAACTTTTGATTGCTCCATGCTACTTTATCTACTGTTTTAGGCAATATTGGGCTTTATTATCCACTTTTATATTATTGTTGGGACTATCCTATTAACTGGAGGCCCAGCCCAGATTTGTTGTTTTATGCCTACTTCAGTGTTTCGAGGAAAAGGAATATCAGACGGAGTCAAAACGGAACGAAATCAATTGGAGAAGTTAATTTTGGAAGGAAACCCACCTGATAGACTTGGAGTGCATGTCAGGGGAGTCCCGGGCTGCCCACGGGGGTGGGGGGCGCCCCCCCCCCCCCCTGGGAGCGCCCCCTGCCTCGTGAGCACCCCGGAGGTCCACCGACGTACCCCCTGCACCCATATATACCTACGTACCCAAAAACTTCTAGAACAGAAGATAGATCGCGAGTTCCGCCGCCGCAAGCCTCTGTAGCCACCAAAAACCAATCGGGACCCTGTTCCGGCACCCTGCCAGAGGGGGATCCCATCACCAGAGGCCATCTTCATCATTCCGGCGTTATCCATGACGAGGAGGGAGTAGTTCACCCTCGGGGCTAAGGGTATGTACCGGTAGCTATGTGTTTGATCTCTATCTCTCTCGTGTTCTCTCTCGTGTTCCCTCTATGGCACGATCTTGATGTATCCCGAGCTTTGCTATTGTAGTTGGATCTTATGATGTTTCTCCCCCTCTACTCTCTTGTGATGAATTGAGTTTCCCCTTTGAAGTTATCTTATCGGATTGAGTCTTTTATGAGAACACTTGATGTATGTCTTGTCGTGATTATCTGTGGTGACAATGGGATATCAACTTGCGGGTTTTGTGACATTGGGAACCTATGCATAGGGGTTGGCACACGTTCTTGACTCTCTGGTAGTAGCTTTGGGGCACTCTTTGAAGTACTTTTATGTTGGTTGGATGAATCTGAGATTGTGTGATGCATATCATATAATCATGCCCACGGATACTTGAGGTGACAATGGAGTATCTAGGTGACATTAGGGTTTTGGTTGATTTGTGTCTTAAGGTGTTATTCTAGTATGAACTCTATGATGGATTGAGCGGAAAGAATAGCTTTATGTTATTTTACTATGAACTCTTGAATAGATAGAACAGAAAGGATAACTTTGAGGTGGTTTTGTACCCTGCCATAATCTCTATGTTTGTTCCCCGCTATTAGTGGCTTTGGAGTGACTCTTTGTTGCATGTTGAGGGCTTGTTATATGATCTATCTATGTTATTATTGTTGAGAGAACTTGCACTAGTGAAAGTATGAACCCTACGCCTTGTTTCCTATCATTGCAATACCGTTTATGCTCACTTTTACCACTTGTTACCTTGCTGTTTTTATTATTTCAGATTACAAAAACCTATATCTACTATCTATTTTGCACTTGTATCTTCATCTCTTCGCCGAACTAGTGCACCTATACAATTTACCATTGTATTGGGTGTGTTGGGGACACAAGAGACTCTTTGTTATTTGGTTGCAGGGTTGCTTGAGAGAGACCATCTTCATCCTACGCCTCCTACAAATTAATAAACCTTAGGTCATCCACTTGAGGGAAATTTGCTACTGTCCTACAAACCTGTGCACTTGCAGGCCCAACAACGTCTACAAGAAGAAGGTTGTGTAGTAGATATCATGGGTCCGCTTGACTATAAGGAACTATTTATCCTCCTAGCTTTCTCTACTACTCCTTCCAGTGATCCGTATGTAATGCATGTGTCTGTAGACATGACAACTTGTCCATGGAAGTTCAACTATGGCGACCATCACGTTTCATCCATTGCCACTCGCGATTCCCACGAGTCCGCTCCAACCCACGGCACCACGTCCCCCGACGTGCGCCTCACCCCTCTTGGCCGCACCGCCCCTCTGCTTTTGTGTGCATGACATGTGGGCCACCTTAAATGCGGCGAGCATCAAGTTTCTACCACAGCCACATGCAATTCCCACGACGTCGCTCGAAGCCATGACATCACACGTCTCCCGACCTGCGGCTCTCACCTCTCAGCCCCACTGCCCCTCTGCCTTCGGGAGCATTACATGTGGACCAGCCACCTATCGGGTCCACATGTTATTGACTCAAAGGCAGGTGTAGTAAGGCACTGAAGCTCAGTCCCGAGAGCCCTGAGAGGGAAATGTAACTCCTGCGCCAGGCCTTGTGGTGCTACCGCTACACGAACTCATGCCAAACTCGAGATTTGTTTCTTTACTATACATGTACGCAACGATTTAATGGACATTGTAATCTCAACATTTGATGGGGAGCTCTAAATTTGAATTTGAAACTTATAAAACAAAAAGATTCAAAACAAATAAACTGGGAGAGAGGGAGTATACCGTAGGATGTGTCCCATACGAAACAAGTCCCTTGGTTTGTCACCGTGAAGATGCGGTTAGAAAGGAGCACAACGTCTTCGTACTCATACGGCAACAAATCGGCCGCAGACAGCATGGTCCACCTTTGACCGCCATGTGCAAGGTTTATGCTATCTTCTTCAATCTCACCGTGGTTCCATCGTACCAATTCATGCGGTGGCCCGTTGCATGGCTGAGCCCAATGTTGGACAAAGGTTCTACGGGAACGGTGTCACCGTTGTAAATGTTGTGCAAATTGATGTTGGTACCCTCCCGTACATATGCAAGCCAATCTCCACTCGCACCGATCCTAACCTGTGAAACAGTGGGCAGGGGGAGAATTAGGAAATGGACACTGAAGTAGTCTTTAGAATGCATTTACTACATGATCAAACTCATCTTACCTACTCATCAGAGGAAATTCGAGTGCCCCTCAACATCGGCATCTCAAGGGGCGTCAACTTGCAACTACGGCCACGCCACGCTGGAAGACCCCCAAGGAAACATCCTCGTGCGTTCCACGGAACATCAAGATGCATTTGTATGAGTAGTTTATCTTGTGAGAGAAAAGGATGAATGAGGGAAGGCCTTTGGAGATAGAGATGGAGACTACTACTACCAATGTGTTGGCCCATGCGTTGCAATGGATCCAAAGTAGTAGAATAATACTTGTTCAAGTGCTTGAAATATAAACACTCTAGTTTTGATATACATGTGTCAGCAGACATGACAGCTTGTCCATGGAAGTTGAACCACGGCGAACATCATGTTTCTTGTTTCTACCACTGCCACACCCACACGCGATTCCCACAACGCCGCTCCAACCCATGACATGACGTCCCCCGACGTGTGCATGGATCCTTTGACGTGGCTATCACTGCCTTACCCTGCCTTTCCTTCGCTGACAGGTGGGACCCACACTTGGGGGGGACCTACATGTCAGTGACCCAATGGTTGGATTGTTCACGTCAGGGGATCCTCATTCCCCCGACGTGCGCCTCATCCCTCTCGGCACCACCACTCCTCTGCCTTTGTGTGCATGACATGCGGGCCAGCTGAACTGTGGCGACCATCAACTTCACCCGATTGGACGCGGTTTTCCTGCTCCCCTGCTGTGCTCTGATCCATACTCCCGCACCATCGAATTTTCATCTAGCGGCTGTGACACATTTCATCTCGAGCATCAATTCTCAGCTAGAGTACTTCTGTACTACAGGTAGTACCTGCCGGTGTGGCCATCTACGCCTCGTAACGCCCTGACACCCAGCTATGGCACCCTCACCATAGCCACGCCACCACCGGCCGGTTCATCTCGAAAGAGTGAGCCGTGAACCACGCCACCACCAGGAGAATGACATGTGGGCCAGCCGCATTTAAGGTCCGCATGTCATTGACTCATAGGCAGGTGCACTAAGCCACTGAAGCTCGGTCCCATGGGCCCCGAGAGGGAAATGTAACTCCTGTGGGAGGCCTTGTGGTGCTCCCACAGTACGAGCTCGTGCCAAACCCGGAATTTGTTTCTTAATACTACCAACTAGTAAGGTACACGTGCATTGCACGCATGAGATTCTGGTGGTTTGTGCATTATGCTTAAGGGCATGTTTGGTTTGCAGCCTAGGCCTGTTTGGTTTGCAGCCTAAGGTTGCCATGCCTAAGCTTAGGCATGCCACAATATCTTAGGCATGTGTTTGGTTCATTGCCACACTTTTTGTGGCAGCCACACTTTGCCTCAGCTTAGTTGTGGTAAAGTTAGTCATGAACCAAACAGACCCAAGGTTGCCATGCCTAAGCTTAGGCATGCCACAATATCTTAGGCATGTGTTTGGTTCATTGCCACACTTGTGGCTTGCCACACTTTTTTAGCTACATGGTCCACATGTCATAGACTCAACTTCTTGCCAAATCTTGCCACACTTTGGCTGTTTGGTACTAGGCCTAGGAGTGCCACACTTTGCCATACAATGTTGCCAAACTTGCCTAAGGTTAGTTCTTCAAAATGAGAGCCACAAGTTGGCAAGCCTAAGGGAATCTTGCCACACTTGTTGTGTGTGTGTGATGTGGGACCATAGTGTGGCTTGCCTAAGATGTGGCTTGAACCAAACACACACCTAAGTTGGTCAAATTTGCCTAACCTTAGGTGTGGCAAGCTTAGTCTCAAACCAAACAGCCCCTGGTTGGTGGCCATTTTGTTAGCCACACTTTTTATGGCAGACACACATTACCTAAGCTTAGTTGTGGCAAAGTTAGTCATGAACCAAACAGAACCTAAGTTCAACCATGGAGTCTTCTAGATTCTACATGTGGCAGAATCTGGTGGAATGTAGATGATATCCAACAGCCAGTAGTGCTCGGATTTTTCATCTTTGTACCATCAGATTGGATTCATCCAATGACCAACTTTCAAAGTTCTTCACATACACACCATATAGGGGTATAGATGTTTGGTTTGCAGCCTAAGGTTGCCACGCCTAAGCTTAGGCGTGCCATAATATCTTAGGCATGTGTTTGGTTCATTGCTACACTTGTGGCTTGCCACACTTTTCTAGCTACATGGTCCACATGTCATGGACTCAACTTCTTGCCAAATCTTGCCACACTTGTGGTGGCCATTTTGTTAGCCACATTTTTTGTGGCAGACACACTTTGCCTAAGCTTAGTTGTGGCAAAGTTAATCATGAACCAAACAGACCCTAAGTTCAACCATGGAGTCTTCTAGATTCTACATGTGGCAGAATCTGGTGGAATGTAGATCATATCCAACGGCCAGTAGTGCTCGGATTTGCCATATTTGTACCGTCGGATTGGCTTCATCCAACGACCAACTTTCAAAGTTATTCACACACTATATAGGGGGTACAGATATAGATGTGCCGGCCCGTGCGTTGCAATGGATCCAAAGTATATCTATTTAGTGGAGTGCACTCTAAACACATTATCTATTTATTTTTCTCTAACCTTTCTTAGCCATGCAACCAAGCCACATAAGCTTCATGGGTTCCCCCCACATCATATTATTCATACTACGTTGACTGGAAAAAAGATAAATCACCCAAAACAAGATCTTCCCGTTTTTTGTTCCTACGATGTTGTGTCGTGCACGTACCTAGTTCTATAGTGGTAGTACTAGTTGTATAGTACAAACTTGGTACTAGTAGGAGTAGTAGTACGGAATGCTCCTACTCTATCAACGAGCCCCATCCGACACCAAATTTCTTGGCTTTTGTGCTACAGGTAGATCTTCCCCTCATTTCTGTTTTCCAACCCGGCAGCGGGCGGGGTGCGGTTTGCCAATAGTAGGTTTTCTCAACGGCGGTCCCACATGAAAGTGAAAATGCTAGGCAACACACCTTCCCTAAGCTACGTGTCATGCCGGACGGGCCGTGGAGTACTCCCGATTCCCGGGCGTGTGGGGGTGCGACGTAAACGCGACAGGCCTTTTCCTTCTACTAGCAATGTGCCCGTGCGTTGTGACGGATCCAAAGTAGTAGAATAGTAGTACTTGTTCACAAACTTGAAAGAAATCACTCTTGTTTTGATATACTCCTAATATATTACTTTTCACTCAAAATATATTTCTCAGGCTGTTTTGATGAGGTGAGGGAGGGATGTGGTTACTTTCAAGATAATAAGGGGTTTTCTGCAAATTGGAGTAGAGAAGTCGGCTATTGTTGCAAAAATGCCACAACTTACCTCACAGCCGTTAGATGCAGATCTCATGGTCAGAAATGACGGATGGCAGACACACCACCATCACCAACTGAGTCTTTTATAGGAGTAGGAGTAGAGAAACATGTATAAATTGTAACATTTGGTTCTACTCCTTGGCACGATCAATAGATAGAAATAATGATTAGAAACGCTAGGGCGGGGCTATTTCCGCCAGATAAGCAGGGTGCTTAGTAGCTAGGTTGGCGCATCGTCGGTTTGGTCACATGCGGTCCGACATGTTCTAGTGTTTCTAGGAAGATGCCCGCGCATTGCACGAAGTTGATGGAAAAGGTAAGCACAACTTATAAATTGACGGATGGAGTACTAGTTACAGTGATGCATATAATTAAGCAAAGGGATCGCACATGTTAGTATTGACTGGAACGAGAATGCAATAGCATAATAAGAATTAAGGCCACGATGATGCAATCGCAATGGTGGTTACAGGAGGCAAGAAGAAAGATGCATCCATCAATGTACGACCTCCTCCTCCTCAACTTAGTGCGTCGGGCCACTAACCGGCGGCTAAGGAGCGGCGGCTTTTGTGGCGAGATCAAGGTGCTTCTCAGCAAAGGCATCCAAGGCTTCCAGCCGGTTGAGGAAGGCCAACGTCGTACCGTCCTCACTGGCCTTGTACATACCTATGTACATGATTTTCCCGTACATGTGGATGTGTAGGTCGACAAATTCTTGCAGGGCGAGGCGCCTCGCGGCGAGCGCGACCTCCAGGTGGACATTCTTCATGGCGTTGGCGGGCAGTCGCAGGGCCACTAGTGCTTGAAAGAGGTTCCGGCCATGGAGGACGATTAGGGTAGCAGGCAATGAGGAGCCCGGGCGCGTGGGCTAGAGGAGTACGGCGATGTCGTCTGCGAGCTTCTTGAGGACAGTGAAATTTTTAGTGGTGGCAACGATCATCTGGTCCAACTAAGAGTCGTAGTTGGCATCGACGGCGGCCATCCACCAGCTGGTCTCCAACACCGTCTGGAGACAATCCTCGGCACCATGCCGCAGGCCGGCGGCGTGGACCATCTGGCACAGCCGCTGGCCGCTCGTGCGCATCGCCGCCATGGGTCTGGAGTGAGCACTTTTGTGCTTAGTGTAGGTGCTTAGGCAAATGCTTAGGTGCGTACGATGTGGTAGATGCATTGGAATGAAGGGGCGTCTTTATATGAGGGCAAACTACGTTGCATTCACATCGTGCAGCCTATTTTCCCGGTCCTCCTCCCATTACTTCCCTCATGCATTAACTGAAGGAGGATGCATTGGCCGTTCAACATTTCGGGAACCGCTATTCCCTCCCTCGTCTGCATTAAAGTCGTATCGGCAACTGCGCCGCCCGCTGTCAAATTGAATAGTACTGCGCCGCCTGCGGCACGCCCGGCTGAACACGCCTCCTCGCCTCCATTAAACCCCTCCGTTAAACCCGCATGCAATCCGAGAAACCTACTCCGGCCACACGTCCGTTCATGAGCGGGCCGGAATTAAACACAACACCGGCCGAGATCCTCCCGTCCACCCTTAGTTTAAACGAGGCCAAACGCCGGCCAAGCTCCTACCGTCCGCCCTCTATTTAAACAAGGCCTGACAGACAGTGGGAAAGAATCGCACCCCTCCGCCGCTCCCCCATATCCTCCTTCACCATTTTCTCCACTCTTCTGATGGCTTCTGAGGAGCCGTTCTCCGGCATACTACCCGGCTGGGTGGCCCGCCGAGCCCTCCGGATACGGGCGAGGCCGCTCGGTGCTTCACGTACCTCGCTTGGCCCGACGGAGCCAGTTGCTGTCCCAAGCAGGTGCGTGGTTCAGCAAGTCGCCGCTCCAGTTCAGCTTGATGAGCAGTGGCGAGTTGCTCCACGCCGGCATGACGGCGAGCATGTCGGTACGGGCGTCATCGCTGTTGCGTCGTACCGTGCCACCAGTGTTTGCGGTGGCCACGCCTCCCGTGTCTGTGGGCGCGCCTCCTGTGCCTACGGCCACGCCTCCCGTGCCTGCAGCAGCGCCATGTAGGCAAAGACAGAAGCCGGGTGCGTGGAGAGCGATGAGTCGGTGGCCAGCTTCTCCGTGTCCGCCACCATCATCGAGGAAAAGTAGAACATGGGAGGCCGCCACCACTTGGGTCCCATGAAGGCCACCGTCGAGGCGACGACTACGCATTCAGGTGATTTCTTTGTTGCTTCGTCTCTCCGAGAACCTTCGTCGACCCCGCAAGTGTCTGCCGGACATGAGGATGACAAAGGGATCCGCGAGCGGCCATTTAGATTATGTACTCCCTCTCCAGCTGGCGGGAAATATTTGTTCTAAGAATGGATAAATTGTATGTATCTATCACTAAAATAAGTCTAGATACATCCATTTCTAGGACAAGTATTTCCGGACGGAGGCAGTATTAATTATACCGAGAGAGCTGGATTAGCACTGCTTAGTTCATGTAAATGTAATGAAATCCATCATGTTTATATGAAGATCGGCTTTTTTATACGAAATCCTTCATGCTTATATGAAATCAGTCTGTGTTTGCACGAATTTCATCTCGTTGGTTACTTGTGAAAATGTATGCGGCTGGCGTTTGATGTCGTCCTCCGTGAAAGGAAGCGGGAGGAAATATTCCGGCTGCCGTTGGAGATGCTCTTATGCTGGAAATAATAGAGTGACATCCAATCCATTTGAGTTAATTGTGTGTATAATTGTCCCTCTATAAAAAGTTAATTGCATGTACAGTGTACACGTGACTTGCAGGGCGGCTACAGCTTCGTACAGGGAGTTAAAAAGAAACAAGTCCATCATTAATCTTGTATTCTAAGTACTCTATGGGTTCCACTGTCAGTACAGTAGTGAAAGAAGTATATATTAAATAAGTAATATATGATATAAAAATCTAAAGTTAAAGACAGAATTCGAACTCATGTCATCGTGTTGCGAGCATCCGATGCTAACCAGTCCAGCACATTTTTGTTGTAGACCATGCTGGAGATATATCTCCATGTCTACTCTTATACTCCATCCATTCCTAAATATTTGTCTTTTTTAGATTTCAAATGGACTACCACATACGGATGTGTATGTAGACATATTTTAGAGTGTAGATTCACTCATTTTGCTCCGTATGTAGTCACTTGTTGAAATCTCTAAAAAGACAAATATTTAGGAACGGAGGGAGTAGAAAACAGAGTTGGTGATGATGGTGTGCGTGCCATCCTGCAATATAGGCCGTCGAATTTATATCTAATGGATAGGAAGGAAACTATGGCACTTTTGCAAAATTATACCCACACCCCTCTCCAGTTTGCAAATAAGGCCTTCCCTCATTCATCCTTTTCTCTCACAAGATAAACTACTCATACAAATGCATCTTGATGTTCCGTGCAATGCACGGGCATCTAGCTAGTTCTTTTAAAATAGTTACTGCGATAATTGGGTTGAAGTGATACATTTTATGTCTGCACCGAATGATTTCAGATTCACTAGTAGTAACAAAGAAAAGGTTGCCTTGTTAATTAACAGAAAACATGGTGAAAACTATCACATGAGGCCGGTAAAAATGAGGCACTCTGGGTTCAGCGTCATCTTCACTACAGCTGTGCGTGCGCGAGAAGTCTATATATCAAGGGGGCTACTAAGTGAGGCATAGAGACACAATGTTTGAGAGAGAAACCAATTGACAGATTACGATCAGATCGAGTTGTCACCCTTCTGCTGTCATTGTTGGGGTGGGGGGAGGGAGAGAAAGACGTATTGAGAATGTGCGTGGTAGGCATAGAGGCAAAACTAGCGAGTGTGTGTGTAAGTGTCTATGTTTGAAAGAGGAGTAGATATATTACTATCAAGATCGAGGTGCCACCCTACTCCTTCGGTGTTGGGTAGTGTGTGTGTGTGTGTGTGTGTGTGTTTGAGAGAGAAGCCAGTCGATAGATTAGTATCAAGATTGAGGTGTCACCCTACTCCTTCGGTGTTGGGAAGTGTGTGTGTGTGGGTGGGTGGGTGGGGGGGCAGTGACACTTAGATATCTCTACTCTTATAAAAAACAGAGATGGTGATGATGGTGTTCTTGCCATCCTGTAATATAGGCCATCCGATTTATATCCGACGGATAGGAAGGAAACTATGGCAATTTTGCAAAAAGATACCCACACCCCTCTCCACATTTGCAAATAAGGCATTCCCTCGTTCATCCTTTTCTCCCACAAGATAAACTACTCATACATACCAATGCATCTTGATGTTCCATGCAACGCATGGGCATCTTGCTAGTAGGAGAAGGAGTTTGTGTGACACGTATCTATCTATATTAAGGGATAGGTAGATAGCATGTGTGCGAGGCATACTTCAAGCATCACAAAGATAAACAAACGGTGTGCATGCAAGTACTGGAAAAAATGAAGTGAGAAACAATGTGTACGCGCTCACGCGCGCGCGCACGTGCGCGCGCGCGCGCGCGCGTGTGTGTGTGTGTGTGTGTGTGTGTGTGAGAGAGAGAGAGAGAGAGAGAGAAATCAAAACAAAAGGTGCTCTGCTGGAATCCCATTATATGTATTCATATGGTTCTGGAACTCGAGTTAACCTTAGGCATATGTGTGAGAGACATAATTATACTTTGAGACATTAGTGGCTGTGGGTGGGCAGAATTAAAGGGGTGGGCATGTTCGACAGAGAGGGCGTGTGTGTTTCTGTGTGAGAGACTTGTAGGATGGGGTAGAAAGACGAATTCTAACCTTGACGGAGGGAGAGAAATACATGAAGTGCGCGCGTGTGATTCTGATGCCCACAGGGAAATGAGATATGTATGCGTGTGAGAGAGATTGCACAATTCATTCACGTATCACTATCTAGCGATCATGAACGTGCATCGCTTGAACATAAATCAATATCTACTTCGTATCGTGGCCAAAGGTACAATATCGATTCAACGCTATAAAGATTGGACACTCACATATCACATTTTTTCTATCTAAATAAACCTTTTCAGTTGTGCATGCCAAAGTTACAGTGATGTTTCTTCAAACAACCAACGTAGCTATCATGTACATGCACCATTGTTACTCTTGCATTCAAATTCATTAGTCTTGGATGATTTAAGGTTCTATTATGAAGTAATATATGTAATATTCATGTAACGCCCCGGATGTAACTTTGCATAATTGTAACTCCAACTATTGCCTTTTCCGGAGATGCGATATGATATTTCCTTCGTGGTTGGGTTTTGTCTTTTGTTTTGCATTTTGTTCATGTCATGCATCTCATCTCATAGCATCATGCGCATTGCATCTGCGTGTTTTCATAAAACTTGCAGCCGTTCGTAGTTGTCGCGTCCCCCCCTTGCTTTCGTTGACCATTCCGAGACCAACCTTGTTCTTCGTTTTCCCCTCTTGCCTAAACCGGAGTCTCTCTGTAAAGTGCACAGACCCCCTCGCGCGCGTGTCCGTAAGCTGTCCCCAACCCGACCCGAACAGTCATGACCATTGAATTCGGATCATCCCCAAACATCTACAAAATATCTCCGGCTTCTTATTTGGGCTTCCCTAACCTATTTTTCACGACCGCCCGATCTAAATCGGAGGGTCCAATTAGACCTCTACCAAAAATCCACTTGATATATAAAGACCAATCCTAAAATCTAGGGGCATGTCCCATCGATCCCTCTCGGCCACCACCACTATCTTCCTCGGGATCTCATCCCAATCCAATCCACCAACCAGCGCTCCCCCATGTACCTCCTCGATCCCCTCGCCCAGCCAACCACCGAAGCCTGCAGCCTTCTCCCACCTTGGGATCATCTGCCGGCAAACCTGAGCCCCTCCTGCGCCCGAGCCTTCCGGCCTCAAGCTCCACCACGCCTCCTACTATGCCGCGCACACGCGGGACTCCTCGCTCCCGTCGTCAGCCATGAGCCCCATCCTTGAGCTCGTACAACCCCATGGTGCCCCGACCTCCAGATCGAGATGATCTCGATCCCGAGTCGCCAGGCCAGACTCCCTCGCCCTCTCTCCTGCTCCCCTTCCCTTTCTTCCCCATCTCTCTCCCGTGTTTTACCCTCTCTCTCGCTCTGTCTCGTTGAAACAGAGAACTCCCGCAGGTTCCCGTCGCCAACGGCCGCCATGGATGCCTCCCGAGCTCCAGTTCGCCACGCGGCCGCCAGGAACTGGTGTCTCACGACCGGATCCGTCAAGCTCCGCCCCTCGCCAGGCCTCGCTCGCTCGCCGCCGTCGCGCCAAGTCTGCCTTCGTCCTCTGCTTCCCCTGCAACGAGCAGTAGCCACTGCCAGCCTTCAACGACGTCCGCGCCCTTCCCCGCCTCAGTATTACCGGCTGGATCCGCCTCCTCCTCTAGCCGCGGCCCTTCCTGGCCAGATCCGCCGCTGTGCTGCCGTTTCAGGCTTCCATCCACTTAAGTCCCGCCTTGCCGTGCCTCTGCTTCGTGCGAGCAGAGACGAGACGGTTGTTGCAGCTCGCTCGTCCTGAGCGTTGACTGCGACCCCAAGGCCCAGCGCGTCTCCAGCCCCACGTCGCCCTACCTCCCCTATCCATCAAACGGGCCAAGGCCCATGGTGAGCCTCCAGCGCCTCTGCTCCTGTTAGCCCAGCATCATGTGTATCCAGGAACTACTCCTGTTAGCCCTGCTCCTGTTAGCCCTGCTCCTGTTAGCCCAGCTTCCGTTCTGCGAATTTGTCCCATTATCCAGGAACTGATGTTTTACAGAAAAGTCCTTCATGTTCATGCATTTAATAACTCATCAACCGTGCATCATGTGTAAATAATTTATATATGTAAGATGCTTAGGATTTCATCCAGTTTCTTAATATGCTGCTTTCATCCATGTTTGAAATGTTTAAAATGTTGTTTGTTTAAATTTGCTCAAATGCCATGCTAAAATGATTTATTTCATAACTAAATAACCGTAGCTCCAATTTTAATAAACTTTATATGTAAATGAGGTGGAAAAATTCCTAGTTTAACATGGTGCACTTTATTTTGCTGTTTAACAACATTAAAATATGTTTTAGGGCAGAACAGTACCAAATCTAAAATATGCACATGAGGATTTTTCCGGAATTGTTGTTTGTTGTTTCCAGTCTCATTTAAACTTTCCTAAATAGTTAGTTTACTTATGTTTCACCTCTTGCCATGTTTAACAACATTTAATATTGTTGTACATAAACGAGAGCAAACTAAATAATGTGGTGTCTCGTCAATATGCAACTCGTTGCATATTGAGCTCCACTTAACTTGTAGTATTGTTTGTTGCGCTTTGCCATGCCATGCTCTTTAAACCGGAAATGCATCATACTTGGTTGTGCATCATGCCATGTTTATGCTTGTGTGTTTACCATGTTGTTTGTTTCTTTCTGGTGTTGCTTCTTCTTGATAGTTCCTATTTCGTTGCGATCGTGAGGATTCGTTCAGATATGCTTGGTTCGGCTTCATCGGTTCGGCTTCTTCATGGACTCATTCTTCTTCCTAGCGGGATTTCAGGCAAGATGACCGTCACCTTGGATCTCACTACTATCATTGCTATGCTAGTTGCTTCGTTCTATCGCTATGCTGCGCTACCTATCTCTTGTTCATCAAGCCTCCCTAATTGCCATGTCAGCCTCTAACTTTTTCACCCTTCCTAGCAAACCATTGCTTGGCTATGTTACAGCTTTGCTCAGCCCCTCTTATAGCGTTGTTAGTTGCAGGTGAAGTTGAAGATTGCTCCATGATTGATAGGATTATGTTGGAATATCACAATATCTCTTATTTAATTAATGCATCTATATACTTGGTAAAGGGTGGAAGGCTCGGCCTTATGCCTGGTGTTTTGTTCCACTCTTGCCGCCCTAGTTTCCGTCATACCAGTGTTACGTTCCTTGATTTTGCGTTCCTTATGCGGTTGGGTGATTTATGGGACCCCCTTGATAGTTCACTTTGAATAAAACTCCTCCAGCAAGGTCCAACCTTGGTTTTACCATTTGCCTCACCTAAGCCTTTTTCCCTTGGGTTTCCCCGAAGTCATCTTTATTTACCCCCCGGGCCAGTGCTCCTCCGAGTGTTGGTCCAAACTAGAGCACCATGCGGGGCCGTCCCTTGGCAACTTGGGTTACGTTGGTACCTGTACGCTTCGCTTATCCGGTGTGCCCTGAGAACAAGATATGTGCAACTCCTATCGGGATTTTTTGGCACATCGGGCGGCTTTGCTGGTCTTGTTTTACCATTGTCGAAATGTCTTGTAAACCGGGATTCCGACACTGATTGGGTCTTCCTGGGAGAAGGAATATCCTTCGTTGACCGTGAGAGCTTGTGATGGGCTAAGTTGGGACACCCCTGCAGGGTATTATCTTTCGAGAGCCGTGCCCGCGGTTATGTGGCAGATGGGAATTTTTTAATATCCGGTTGTAGAGAACTTGACACTTGAATCAATTAAAATGCATCAACCGCGTGTGTAGCCGTGATGGTCTCTTTTCGGCGGAGTTCGGGAAGTGAACACGGTTTTGGGTTATGTTTGACGTAAGTAGAAGTTCAGGATCACTTCTTGATCATTGCTAGCTTCACGACCGTTCCGTTTGCTGCTCTTCTCGCTCTTATATGCGTTTGTTAGCCACCATATCATGCTTAGTCGCTGCTGCAAGCTCACCACTTATCCTTTCCTTACCCATTAAGCTTTGCTAGTCTTGATACCCATGGTAATGGGATTGCTGAGTCCTCGTTGTTGGGGAACATAGTAATTTCAAAAAAAATCCTACACACACGCAGGATCATGGTGATGCATAGCAACGAGAGGGGAGAGTGTGTCCACGTACCCTCGTAGACCGAAAGCGGAAGCGTTAGAACAACGCGGTTGATGTAGTCGTACGTCTTCACGGCCCAACCGATCAAGCACCGAAACTACGGCACCTCCGAGTTCTAGCACACGTTCAGCTCGGTGACGTCCCTCGAACTCCGATCCAGCCGAGTGTCGAGGGAGAGTTCCGTCAGCACGACGGCGTGGTGACGATCTTGATGTTCTACCATCGCAGGGCTTCGCCTAAGCACCGCTACGATATTATCGAGGTGGACTATGGTGGAGGGGGCACCGCACTCGGCTAAGAGATCCAAGGGATCAATTGTTGTTGTGCCTAGAGGTGCCCTCCTGCCCCCGTATATAAAGGAGCCAGGGGGAGGGGGTCGGCCGACCAGGAGGGGCGCACCAGGAGGAGTCCTCCTCCCACCGGGAGTAGGACTCCCCCCTTCCTTGTTGGAGTAGGAGAGAAGGAAAGAGGGGGAGAGGAGGAAGGAAAAGGGGGCTGCACCCCTTGTCCAATTCGGACCAGAGAGGGGCTGCGCACCTCCTTCCTTTCGGCCTCTCTCCTCTATTCCCATATGGCCCAATAAGGCCCATATACTCCCCGGCGAATTCCCGTAACTCTCCGGTACTCCGAAAAATACCTGAATCACTTGGAAACTTTCCGAAGTCCGAATATAGTCGTCCAATATATCGATCTTTACATCTCGACCATTTCGAGACTCCTTGTCATGTCCCCGATCTCATCCGGGACTCCGAACTCCTTCGGTACATCAAAACTCATAAACTCATAATATAACTGTCATCGAAACCTTAAGCGTGCGGACCCTACGGGTTCGAGAACAATGTAGACATGACCGAGACATGTCTCCGGTAAATAACCAATAGCGGAACCTGGATGCTCATATTGCTTCCCACATATTCTACGAAGATCTTTATTGGTCAGACCGCATAACAACATAAGTTGTTCCCTTTGTCATCGGTATGTTACTTGCCTGAGATTCGATCGTCGGTATCTCAATACCTAGTTCAATCTCGTTACCGGCAAGTCTCCTTACTCGTTCCGTAATACATCATCCCGCAACTAACTCATTAGTTGCAATGCTTGCAAGGCTTAAGTGATGTGTATTACCGAGAGGGCCCAGAGATACCTCTCCGACAATCGGAGTGACAAATCCTAATCTCGAAATACGTCAACCCAACAAGTACCTTCGGAGACACCTGTAGAGCACCTTTATAATCACCCAGTTACATTGTAACGTTTGGTAGCACACAAAGTGTTCCTCCGTTAAATGGGAGTTGCATAATCTCATAGTCATAGGAACACGTATAAGTCATGAAGAAAGCAATAGCAGAAAACTAAACGATCAAGTGCTAAGCTACCAGAATGGGTCAAGTCAATCACATCATTCTCCTAATGATGTGATCCCGTTAATCAAATGACAACACATGTCTATGGTCAGGAAACATAACCATCTTTGATCAACGAGCTAGTCAAGTAGAGGCATACTAGTGACAGTCTGTTTGTCTATGTATTCACACAAGTATTATGTTTCCGGTTAATACAATTCTAGCATGAATAATAAACATTTATCATGATATAAGGAAATAAATAATAACTTTATTATTGCCTCTCGGGCATATTTCCTTCACTCGTGGCTCACAGATTACTACAACAACAGTTGCAGGTACATGTAATGCGATGATCATGATGCGAGAGCGATGTTTGCTTGTTTTGGAGTTCTTATTTTGCTCCTTCTTTGATCAGGGGATAGGTTCCAGGTCGGCAACCTGGGCTAGCAGGGTGGATGTCATTTGAGTTTCTGTTTGTTTTTCATCCGTAGTCAGATGTGGCTCTTGTGTATGGTGTTGTTGTATTTGTGTGGCATCCTATACCTATTGTATGTATCCCTAACTATTATGTAATGGTATGATGTAATGATATCCACCTTGCAAAAGCGTCTCCAACATGCGCTTCTATCCTTGGTGGGACCTTCGAGTTCCTTTAGGATAGGGTCGCATATTGGGCGTGACAAGTTGGTATCAGAGCCTCGACCGACCATAGGAGCCCCCTTGATTGTTGGCCGTTGTTGAGTCTAGAAGAAAACTATTTTTGAGTCTTAGGATTATATATATCGGAGAGTAGGATTCTTTTTACTCCTCAGCCCCTTCGTCGCTCTGGTGAGGTCTCCTGACGTAGATGTTTTGTCCTTCCTCTCCTCAAATTTCACTAAAAAAAATTAGGATCACGCAGGTATCTTGGGATCGTTCCGATATTCTTATGACGAGAACATTGTTCTTGGTGCCTCCTGACATTTAGGGGTTGTGGCAGTGTCCCGGGGAGTTGAGCTCTGAGGTGTTGTCGTCATAATTTTATCATTGCAGTTCTGGAATACCTGAGTTTTGCCGACATCGAAAATCTCTTTTATGCAGTTGTTGGTGAGATAACCTCGGCGCCACCTAGTACTGGGGAGTTCGGGAGTATTGCCATAGCTCATATAACGGATGCTTTTCGAAGGTTGAGGTACACGATTTCCGAAGGTTTCTTGGTTATGTGTTGACGGATGGATACAGCTGGATGTAAGGATTGTTAGTTTGGGTGAGATATATTGCTTCCCCTGTATCCCCAACACCAGATTGCATAACCAGAAAGTTTCGGGAGTTTATAGGTGGGAATTCAAGTATCTCCTAGAATATCTTTCCGACAGATGCATGATATGGGATTGGGTAAATCTCTATCATATGTATTTGTTTCGGCTTATTTCTACAAGCCAATCCTTTGTTTTGTTTTGAGTTGTGGTATTTGAGTTGCTTCAATGTAAAGTGTTGATTCCATACCTTTCAAGCGGTGTTCTCATATTTCTATGAGAGTGCTAATCCTTCTTGTTTATCGAGATTGTCATGTCAATTCTTTTCCACACCGGCGTGCTTCTCTTCAAGTGGATCCGATCATTTTCAACATCCGCAATATCAACTCTAAGTTTTCTCACCGGTGTTTGTTTCATCCATCCCAAGTTGTCTTTGTTTTCCCCGCCCTCCCACCCTTTTTTCTTCAAGGACTCAGATTTCTTAATCATGTATCCTTTTATTGATGTGAAGTCTCTCCATTCTTTTCCGTCAATGCTCTTATCCGGTGATTCTCAAGAAGATACTAACGGAGCTACAAGTTTATCATTCTTCGTTCTCTTTTTCTTCTCTGGTGGTTTCAATTCAAGCCTTGTCGATCATATCCTTTCCTCGTTTCAAATGTTTTTCTCATGCAAGTGTATCTCTTAATCGTTCACCTCTCACTTTCCATTTGTTCCGGTGTGCTGAAGATATCTCGGAAGATTCGTGTTATCATTCCTAATCTGTTCGAGATATCTCGAGGTTGTTATCTCTTTTGAGCCATTTAATTCTACCGGTGCAATCCCTCTTCTAAATCGTTCAACGGTGTATCTTCTGAGTGGGACCTAACCCACAGGTCTTTTCCCAGGATCTTACCTGACTCTTCTAATTTTCCCAGAGCTATTCCCAAATTCTTTTTGAAGTTTGACTTAAGTATGAATTTTCATCAGTCATATTCTTTCTCCAAGATCGCTTTCAAAATATTTTCATCGTTTGTTCATCATTTCTATTCTTCTTTGTTCCGAAGTGCCTCAACAATTTTGGTGATTCTCATCATCATTCTTAGCATGTGAAGACCGAAGAAGTGTTTCCTCTAAATCTTGGTCCATTCTCTTGAAGATTCATGGTTCCAGCTTCATGCCATCCTCATAATTGTTTTTGATTGTGACTATTCTTTTCACCCATCCGGAGCATTTCATGAGTTGTTTCCATTTCTTTCCTCCGAAGGCCATCATGTCATAATTCTTCATTCTCAGCGTGTAGCTATCGTTCTCCAAATCTTACCGGTGAATCGTTCAAATATCCTCTAATCAGTTCATGATCTCTTCGTTCTCATGTATCTAAATCCCCTCAAGTATCTTGTTTCGTTTTACAAGTCTTCCCGTAAATTGTGTCTTTGCTACTTTCATTTTCAATTCTTACGGTGGTTCGTTCAAGATTTCAGTTCCTTCGTTATTATACCAATTCATTCGTTCTTTCCAAACCCTACCGGTGGTTCCATCAATACCTTCTCAAGTTTATGCTATATCTCTCTTAATCCTTTCTACGAGAATAAGTAGTATGCCAAATCCGTTGCTTGTCATCGATTTAAATTGGTGAAGGATAGGCATAACATAATTCTTATTATTGTTTCATCCAAGTAATCTAGTTTCTTCTTTCCAGAGTTGTTCATCATGTCACATTTCCCGGTTCGAGATGTTTCATCTTTTCTTTTCTGGAGTTCCAAGTTTTCCGCTTTATCTCATTTCGTAGCTCCATCTAAATCATCGCAGGGCTTCACCTTGTGTTTTCAACTTCTCTCTCTTTCTATCATCCTTTTATTACCGGAGTTCTTCATGGAGGCTCTACATGGTGGTTCGCTAAAGAGTTAACTCATTCTCAAAGTGTTCTTCAAGATTGTTCTTGGAAAAGCTCAAGTATTCTTCTTCTTGCATTTCGAAGTGCAATTCTTTCTACCTTATCTTTTGAGGTGGTGTTATATCATTCTTGACAATTTCCATTCATGCTTCTTGATTCACAAGTTGTTAAGAATGAGATATTTAAACCCATCATTTTCTCTTCGTCCAGGAGAGCCTTTGCAACCCATAAATCTCTTCATTGGTATTATCTTGGGTTATATTTCACCTAAAGCTTTCCTTTGAAAATGTTGCTATTTGTGGTGCTTATCAATGATCCAAGCTTTCTCCATATCCTTCCCGGTGAAAGAGGTTTTTCATCTCTTCGTTGATCTCAAGCAAGCAATTGTTTCCGTTAGTGGCCGGTTGTCACCTCATAATTTTGAGAAGTTTTTCATAAGCCCACTACAAGCTTATTCGTTTCGTTGTTGGTTTTCCAACAACTCCGTTATAACCTTCTTGGAAGGGTGCTTTCCAAGCTCATTTGTGGCAGAAGTTGGCATTTTCTCCTCCATCTGTTATTCCAATGATCTATCTTCTATTCTTTCTTCCGGAGGCATTGTAATGTTGCTCTTTTCACTCATCATGTCGAATTGTGAAGGTCATGTTCTTTTCATGCTTATCCATTTAACCGGCGTGTCGTGTTTTCATTCCAGTTCTCTCATCTTATCAAGTTTTGCCTTCTTCCTCAACTGGAGTGCTATCTGAATTTGATCTTCCTTGTTCCTTGTTTATCTCGTTTTCAACCAGAGTGGTTCCAATTCCTTCTTGTCCATTGTACTCGTCATTCATAGCTTTGCAACCTCCAAGGTTCACATGGTGTTCCTTGTTTCTATTTTCTACCACAGTGCTCTCAATTGTGTTCAACTCCGTCGTGTTCTTTCTTTCAACTTTTCAACCTCTCAAGGTTCATGGTTTCACTCGTTTGTCGAAGAAGCAACTTAGTTCCACCTCCTCTCTTCCTCTTCCGTTTCTCTCCGGTGCCATCCTAGATCTCGATCCTCTCGTAGTGGTGGAGTGTTGTAACACCCCGGATGTAACTTTCCATAATTGTAACTCCAACTCTTGCATTTTTCCGGAGATGTGATATGATATTTCCTTCATGGTTGGGTTTTGTCTTTTGTTTTGCATTTTGTTCATGTCATGCATCTCATCTCATAGCATCATGCGCATTGCATCTGCGTGTTTTCATAAAACTTGCACCCGTTCGTAGTTGTCGCGTCCCCCTTGCTTTCGTTGACCGTTCCGAGACCAACCTTGTTCTTCGTTTTCCCCTCTTGCGTAAACCGGAGTCTCTCTGTAAAGTGCACAGACCCCCTCGCGCGCACGTCCGTAAGTTGTCCCCAACCCGACACGAACAGTCGTGACCATTGAATTCGGATCATCCAAAAACATCTACAAAATATCTCCGGCTTCTTATTTGGGCTTCCCTAACCTATTTTTCTCCACCACCGATCTAAATCGGAGGGTCCAATTGGACCTATACCAAAAATCCACTTGATATATAAAGACCAACCCTAAAATCTGGGGACATGTCCCAACGATCCCTCTCGGCCGCCGCCACTGTCTTCCTCGGGATCTCATCCTGATCCAATCCACCAACCAGTGCTCCCCCATGTCCCTCAACGATCCCCTCGCCCAGCCAACCACCGAAGCCTACAGCCTTACCCACCTTGGGATCATCTGCCGGCTAACCCGAGCCCCTCCTGCGCCCGAGCCTTCCAGCCTCGAGCTCCACCACGCCTCCTACTGTGCCGAGCACACGCGGGACTCCTTGCTCCCGTCGTCAGCCATGAGCCCCGTCCCCGAGCTCGTACAGCCCCATGGCGTCCCGACCTCCAGATCGAGATGATCTCGATCCCGAGTCGCCAGGCCAGACTCCCTCGTCCTCTCTCCTACTCCCCCTTCCCTTTCTTCCCCATCTCTCTCCCATGTTTCACCCTCTCTCTCGCTCTGTCTCGTTGAAACAGAGAACTCCCACAGGTTCCCATCGCCAACGGCCGCCATGGATGCCTCCCGAGCTCCAGTTCGCCACGCGGCCGCCATGAACTCGTGTCCCGCGACCGGATCCGTCAAGCTCCGCCCCTCGCCAGGCCTCGCTCGCTCGCCGCCGTCGCGCCAAGTCTGCCTTCGTCCTATGCTTCCCTTGCAACAAGCAGTAGCCACTGTCGGCCTTCAACACCGTCCGCACCCTTCCCCGCCTCAGATCCGGCTGGATCCGCCTCCTCCTCCAGCCATGGCCCTTCCTGGCCAAATTCCGCCGCCGCACTGCCATTTCAGGCTTCCAGCCGCTCAAGTCCCACCTTGTCGCGCCTCTGCTTTGTGCGAGCAGAGACGAGACGACTGCTGCAGCTCGCTCGTCCCGAGCGTTGACCGCGACCCCAAGGCCCAGCGCGTCTCCAGCCCCATGTCACCCTGCTTCCCCTATCCACCGAACGGGCCAAGGCCCATGGTGAGCCTCCAGTGCCTCTGCTCCTGTTGGCCCAGCCAGATTCTGCCCATCTTATGTTTTTTTTCGTTCTGCGAATTTGTCCCATTATCCAGGAACTGTTGTTTTACAGAAAAGTCCCTCATGTTCATGCATTTAACAACTCATCAACCGTGCATCATGTGTAAATAATTTATATATGTAAGATGCTTAGGATTTCATCTAGTTTCTTAATATGCTGCTTTCATCCATGTTTGAAATGTTTGAAATGTTGTTTGTTTAAATTTGCTCAAATGCCATGCTAAATGATTTATTTCATAACTAAATAACCATAGCTCCAATTTTAATAAACTTTATATGTAAATGAGGTGGAAAAATGTCTAGTTTAACATGGTGCAGTTTATTTTGCTGTTTAACAACATTAAAATATGTTTTAGGGCAGAACAGTACCAAATCTAAAATATACACATCAGGATTTTTCCGGAATTGTTGTTTGTTGTTTCCGGTCTCATTTAAACTTTCCTAAATAGTTAGTTTACTTATGTTTCACCTCTTGCCATGTTTAACAACATTTAATATTGATGTACATAAATGAGAGCAAACTAAATAACTCGAATGTGGTGTCTCGTCAATATGCAACTCGTTGCATATTGAGCTCCACTTAACTTGTAGTATTGTTTGTTGTGCTTTGCCATGCCATGCTCTTTAAACCGGAAATGCATCATACTTGGTTGTGCATCATGCCATGTTTATGCTTGTGTGTTTACCATGTTGTTTGTTTCTTTCAGGTGTTGCTTCTTCTTGATAGTTCCTATTTTGTTGCGATCGTGAGGATTCGTTCAGATACGCTTGGTTCGGCTTCATCAGAGAAACAAAGGGATAGGTAGGAGAAGGAGTTTGTGTGACACATATCTATCTATATTAAGGGATAGGTAGATAGCATGCGTGCGAGGCATACTTCAAGCATCACAAAGATAAACAAACGGTGTGCATGCAAGTGCTGGAAAAAATGAAGTGAGAAACAATGTGTACGTGTGTGTGTGTGTGTGTGTGTGTGTGTGTGTGTGAGAGAGAGAGAGAGAGAGAGACAAATCAAAACAAAAGGTGCTCTGCTGGAATCCCATTGTATGTATTCATATGGTTCTGGAACTCGAGTTAACCTTAGGCATATGTGTGAGAGACATAATTATACTTTGAGACATTAGTGGTTGTGGGTGGGCAGAATTAAAGGAGTGGGCGTGTTCGACAGAGAGAGCGTGTGTGTTTCTGTGTGAGAGACTTGTAGGATGGGGTAGAAAGACGAATTCTAACCTTGACGGAGGGAGAGAAATACACGAAGTGCGCGCGTGTCATTCTGATGCCCACAGGGAAATGAGATATGTATGCGTGTGAGAGAGATTGCACAATTCATTCACGTATCACTATCTAGCGATCATGGACGTGCATCGCTTGAACATAAATCAATATCTACTTCGTATCGTGGCCAAAGGTACAATATCAATTCAACGCTATAAAGATTGGACACTCACATATCACATTTTTTTCTATCAAAATAAACCTTTTCAGTTGTGCATGCCAAAGTTATAGTGATGTTTCTTCAAACAACCAACGTAGCTATCATGTACATGCACCATTGTTACTCTTGCATTCAAATTCATTAGTCTTGGATGATTTAAGGTTCTATTATGAAGTAATATATGTAATATTCATGTAACGCCCCGGATGTAACTTTCCATAATTGTAACTCCAACTCTTGCCTTTTCCGAAGACGCGATATGATATTTCCTTCGTGGTTGGGTTTTGTCTTTTGTTTTGCATTTTGTTCATGTCATGCATCTCATCTCATAGCATCATGTGCATTGCATCTGCGTGTTTTCATAAAACTTGCAGCCGTTTGTAGTTGTCGCGTCCCCCCCTTGCTTTCGTTGACCATTCTGAGACCAACCTTGTTCTTCGTTTTCCCCTCTTTCCTAAACCGGAGTCTCTCTGTAAAGTGCACAGACCCCCTCGCGCGCGTGTCCGTAAGCTGTCCCCAACCCGACCCGAACAGTCGTGACCATTGAATTCGGATCATCCCCAAACATCTACAAAATATCTCCGGCTTCTTATGTGGGCTTCCCTAACCTATTTTTCACGACTGCTCGATCTAAATCGGAGGGTCCAATTAGACCTCTACCAAAAATCCACTTGATATATAAAGACCAACCCTAAAATCTAGGGGCATGTCCCATCGATCCCTCTCAGCCACCGCCACTATCTTCCTCGAGATCTCATCCCAATCCAATCCACCAACCAACGCTCGCCCATGTCCCTCCTCGATCCCCTCGCCCAGCCAACCACCGAAGCCTGCAGCCTCCTCCCACCTTGGGATCATCTGCCAGCTAACCCGAGCCCCTCCTATGCCCGAGCCTTCCGGCCTCCAGCTCCACCACGC
Source organism: Triticum aestivum (assembly GCF_018294505.1). NCBI lineage: Eukaryota > Viridiplantae > Streptophyta > Magnoliopsida > Poales > Poaceae > Triticum > Triticum aestivum. The sequence goes on along the minus strand of NC_057795.1, from coordinate 385,711,268 downwards.
CTCCTGTTGTGTTGCGCACACGCAGGACTCCTCGCTCCCGTCGTCAGCCATGAGCCCCGTCCCCAAGCTCGTACAACCCCATGGTGCCCCGACCTCCAAATCGAGATGATCTCGATCCCGAGTCGCCAGGCCAGACTCCCTCGCCCTCTCTCCTGCCCCCTTCCCTTTCTTCCCCATCTCTCTCTCGTGTTTTACCCTCTCTCTCTCTCGCTCTGTCTCATTGAAACAGAGAACTCCCGCAGGTTCCCGTCGCCAACGGCCACCATGGATGCCTCCCGAGCTCCAGTTTGCCACGCAGCCGCCAGGAACTGGTGTCTCGCAACCGGATCCGTCAAGCTCCGCCCCTCGCCAGGCCTCGCTCGCTCGCCTCCGTCGCGCCAAGTCTGCTTTCGTCCTCTGCTTCCCCTGCAATGAGCAGTAGCCACTGCCGGCCTTCAACGACGTCTGCGCCCTTCCCCGCCTCAATATTATCGGCTGGATCCGCCTCCTCCTCTAGCCGTGGCCCTTCCTGGCCAGATCCGCCGCTGCGCTGCCGTTTCAGGCTTCCATCCGCTTAAGTCCCGCCTCGCCGTGCCTATGCTTCGTGCGAGCAGAGACGAGACGGCTGTTGCAGCTCACTCGTCTTGAGCGTTGACTGCGACCCCAAGGCCCAGCGCGTCTCCAGCCCCACGTCACCCTGCCTCCCCTATCCATCAAACGGGCCAAGGCCCATGGTGAGCCTCTAGCGCCCATGCTCCTGTTAGCCCAGCCAGATTCGGCCCATGGTATGTTTTTTTCTGTTCTGCGAATTTGTCCCATTATCCAGGAACTGCTGTTTTACAGAAAAGTCCTTCATGTTCATGCATTTAATAACTCATCAACCGTGCATCATGTGTAAATAATTTATATATGTAAGATGCTTAGGATTTCATCTAGTTTCTTAATATGCTGCTTTCATCCATGTTTGAAATGTTTAAAATGTTGTTTGCTTAAATTTGCTCAAATGCCATGCTAAAATGATTTATTTCATAACTAAATAACCGTAGCTCCAATTTTAATAAACTTTATATGTAAATGAGGTGGAAAAATGCCTAGTTTAACATGGTGCACTTTATTTTGCTGTTTAACAACATTAAAATATGTTTTAGGGCAGAACAGTACCAAATCTAAAATATGCACATGAGGATTTTTCCGGAATTGTTGTTTGTTGTTTCCGGTCTCATTTAAACTTTACTAAATAGTTAGTTTACTTATGTTTCACCTCTTGCCATGTTTAACAACATTTAATATTGTTGTACATAAACGAGAGCAAACTAAATAACTCGAATGTGGTGTCTTGTCAGTATGCAACTCGTTGCATATTGAGCTCCACTTAACTTCTAGTATTGTTTGTTGCGCTTTGCCATGCCATGCTCTTTAAACCAGAAATGTATCATACTTGGTTGTGCATCATGCCATGTTTATGCTTGTGTGTTTACCATGTTGTTTGTTTCTTTCTGGTGTTGCTTCTTCTTGATAGTTCCTATTTCGTTGCGATCGTGATGATTCGTTCAGATACGCTTGGTTCGGCTTCATCGGTTCGGCTTCTTCATGGACTCATTCTTCTTCCTAGCGGGATTTCAGGCAAGATGACCGTCACCTTGGATCTCACTACTATCATTGCTATGCTAGTTGCTTCGTTCTATCGCTATGCTGTGCTACCTATCTCTTGTTCATCAAGCCTCCCAAATTGCCATGACAGCCTCTAACTTTTTCACCCTTCCTAGCAAACCATTGCTTGGCTATGTTACCGCTTTGCTCAGCCCCTCTTATAGCGTTGTTAGTTGCAGGTGAAGTTGAAGATTGCTCCATGATTGATAGGATTATGTTGGAATATCACAATATCTCTTATTTAATTAATGCATCTATATACTTGGTAAAGGGTGGAAGGCTCGGCCTTATGCCTGGTGTTTTGTTCCACTCTTGCCGCCCTAGTTTCCGTCATACCGGTGTTATGTTCCTTGATTTTGCGTTCCTTATGCGGTTGGGTGATTTATGGGACCCCCTTGACAGTTCACTTTGAATAAAACTCCTCCAGCAAGGTCCAACCTTGGTTTTACCATTTGCCTCACCTAAGCCTTTTTCCCTTGGGTTTCCCCGAAGTCATCTTTATTTATCCCCCGGGCCAGTGCTCCTCCGAGTGTTGGTCCAAACTAGAGCACCATGCGGGACCGTCCCTTAGCAACTTGGGTTACGTTGGTACCTGTACGCTTAGCTTATCTGGTGTGCCCTGAGAACGAGATATGTGCAACTCCTATCGGGATTTTTCGGCACATCGGGCGGCTTTGCTGGTCTTGTTTTACCATTGTCGAATGTCTTGTAAACCGGGATTCCGACACTGATCGGGTCTTCCTGGGAGAAGGAATATCCTTCATTGACCGTGAGAGCTTGTGATGGGCTAAGTTAGGACACCCCTGCAGGGTATTATGTTTCGAGAGTCGTGCCCGCGGTTATGTGGCAGATGGGAATTTGTTAATATCCGGTTGTAGAGAACTTGACACTTGACTCAATTAAAATGCATCAACCGCGTGTGTAACCATGATGGTCTCTTTTCGGCGGAGTCCGGGAAGTGAACACGGTTTTGGGTTATGTTTGACGTAAGTAGGAGTTCAGGATCACTTCTTGATCATTGCTAGCTTCACGACCTTCGAGTTCCTTTAGGATAGGGTCGCATATTGGGCGTGACAATTCATATATGAATTCAATGGGTACGTAATTTATGAAATGGAGACTATGTAATCATATGAGGTAAGACTTTTAAGTAGCGGACTACAATATCCATTTATTTTTGTGCGCCTCTACACTAACACGTCAATGTATTATGTATTATGTTTGATCCCTTTTTTGTGAACGCGCCTCTACACCCGTAGATTGGTCGCGCCCGTGTGAACGTCCAAGTTATCGCCGCATCATCCCGAGTTATTGTCTTTTTTTCTCGGGTGGACTTCACACCAGTTATTAACTGCTGACGCGTGCCCCATGTACACAGTCTCGCATGACCTTCCTGCTAGCACAGTCCAAAATTTGTTGAAAGTGGATACAAACGATCCCGCGGGCGGCAAAACCTCCCGCCTCCTTCTAAAATTTCCGCTACCTAGTCTTTAGCATGTGAAATTCCTCTTTTGTCCTTGGTGCACAGAGACCAACAATTACAATACTTCCCTCATCTACATAATAGGTTGGGGCTGCTTTGGTAACTTCCGGTTCCCCCCACTACACGGCACCCCCATTTCCACTCCCCCTCCCGCAAAAACGACTAACTCGACAGCACCAGAGCATCTTACATCATGCTGTCCGTACTTCATCGACCTTTCTCCCCTCCCCTCTCGAAACCCTAGACTGCTCATCCACCGGCGTACCAGAGCCCATTCACTGCCAACAACGTATACCTCATCGGATCTGCTTCTACGACCGCATCTACCCCTCCCACCTCCCCTAGAAACAAGTAGGCTGCTCATCCACCACTGTACCACAGCCCATTCAGTGTCGGCCTTGTCCACGATGCCGGATTTGCTTCGCCGGTACTCTCATCAACCACAGCGCATCTACAGCGGCTCATTCATACTCCCCACCGGAGACGCTTCATCCACACACCCCCAGAGCCGCCCCACCGACGCCCCCGTCGACAGCCTCTGATCCTCTTCGCCGACACCTTCCTCAACCCTACCGGAGCTGCTTTGCCGACACCATCGTCAACCCTACAGGAGTAGCTTCGCATATACCATTCTCAACCCTACCAGGGCCGCTTTACCAACTCACAAGTCCACTGCCTCAGATCTTCTTCCTCTCACCCTCATCCAACCTATCGGAGCAGCTTCTTACACCCCGTCCACGGCGGCAGATCCGCATCGTCGACACCATCCTTAACCCAACCATCGGAGCAGCTTCACCTACGCCCTTGTCCACGGCCATAGATCCGCTTCTCCCACACCATAGTCCACCCTACCGGAGCCGCTCCACAAACACCCTACTCAACGGTTCTAGATCTCCTTACCGGACCCTGACAGCCAACGCAGCATCATCACCCTCGATGTTTCTAACCTGATTCCCACCGTCTGGCAAGATGCCAAGCACCCGCCATTGCCTAGGTACTTGTCACCTTTAAACCTGTCCAGCATCACCTGCCCGATGTACTTCAAATATACTAACAGGTTGAGCGCTACCTGTTATGCAGCTGGCAAAAACTACAAGGATGATGTTTCTTTTGGATCTAACAGCTTGGCCAACCAAGATCCTGGACTGATGCATTGCTATGATCTTGTAAGTGTGTGTCTCTCTCTTGTATTGTTCTGTGCCTGCCAGCATGCATTGCTAGGATTTTCAACCAGTAATCCCTTTGTGCAGACAATGATTTCTACTACTGGCTGCTAAATTAGATATGTAGATGTCATACATGATACTACCTCGTACCTCCGTTCCTAAATATAAGTCTTTCTAGAGATTCCACTATAGGCTACATACAGAGCAAAATGAGTGAATCTACACTCGAAAATGCATCTATATACATCTATATGTGGTCCATACTGGAATCTCTACAAAGACATATATTTAGGAACAGAGGTAGTACATTACACAAAATCATAGGTGGCATGTAGGAATTCCAGTGCACTACATTAGGCTCCCTTAGAGTGCCTGCTAGTCCAGCACACAGAGTCATGGCTAGTTTATGCTATGCACACAATCATTAATTGGTGGTTTAAATATGCGTAAGGGATATGAAATGTATTATCATGTAGAGATGTCTCAAATTAGCTGTGTCAACTTGCAGATAGGGTTACACAATGAAAAAGTACAAGATGTATGTGGCAATTTTATGGAACATCACAAAAAAAGGAGAGGCAGCGGTGAGCCTATACAGTGTGCTATGGTACGTCACGCCTCCATTGCAATCATCGTGACATGTTATTTGTATGTTAGTTCTATTGGCCAAGTTTCTTAGGGACGGTTATTATGAGTTATCCTAAGAAAATAAGCTCCATGTAATAAGCCAACCAGTTCTTTTTATTGCCTTCCTTTTCAGCTTATCTTTGGTATGATCAGTGAAAAGTCTAGATTGCATTATATTTTTTCCATTTTGTTGCCCATATGAAAATTAATTTGACACGCAAACATCACAAATTGAACCCAGTGCAGTAATTAATATCATAGGAAAACAGACCATCACTATTTGTTCAAAATGCAAATACAAAGATACCATCTACTTGGCACAATCTACTTTGGTCAATGTTTTCCATAGAGATCCCATTGCCTAATTTAAAAGAAGAACGCATGACCCACATTTAAATGAAGAACAATTATTTATTGGAATTTGATGGTCCAAGTGGCTGGTTATTATCATATAGCATCACCACCTGAAAGCATCATATAGCAGCAGGAGCAGCTCATAGAAACTCATCATACAATAGCAGCAGCAGCAGTGTGCAATTCATCATATACTAGCAGCAGCTAATAGCAATTCATCATATAGCAGCAGCAGGAGCAGCTCATAGCAATTCATCATATAGCAGCAGCAGGAGCAGCTCATAGCAATTCATCATATAGCAGCAGCGGGATCAGCTCATAGCAATTCATCATATAGCAGCAGGAGCAGCTCATAGCAATTCATCATACAACAGCAGCAGGAGCAGCTTATAGCAACTCATCATATAGCAGCAGCAGCTCATAGAAATTTATCATATAGCAGCAGCAGCTCATATCAAGTCATCATATAGGAGCAGCAGGAGCAGCTGATAGCAATGCATCACATAGCAGCAGTAGAAGCAGCTCATAGCAATTCATCGTATAGTGGATCAGAATGAAAATTTGGCAAAAAATTAGAGGAGATCCTCATCTTGTTGGATGACCTCATCCTTCAACAGCACCTCAAGGCCACGGCCTGGGAGGAGGGGAGGGGGAATAAGGTGCCTTCTACCGTAGTGTGGCATCAGCCGTAGTTGTGCGGCGCCCGCCGGAGTAGTGTGTTGGACGGACCATAGTGGAGCAGCTGCCGGAGACCATGAGAATGAGGGGCGGCGCCAGAGGGAGGAGCAGCCAGGGAGATTTGCCCCTACCCACCGGCCATGTAGCCTAGCTGGACAGAGCATCATCAAGGACCAGGCCAGATGGGACCAGTGGCGACGGCTTGCTGGAGGAACCCTAGTGCTGCAGGCAGGGAATCGAGGTAGAGGGAGAGGGGAGAGGAGATGTAAGCGGGCAGGTGATACGTCTCCAACGTATCTAATTTTCCAAACACTTTTGCCCTTGTTTTGGACTCTAACTTGCATGATTTGAATGAAACTAACCCGGACTGACGCTGTTTTCAGCAGAACTGCCATGATGTTGTTTTATGTGTAGAAAAGAAAAGTTCTCGGAATGACCTGCAAATCCACGGAGGCACTTTTTGGAATTAATAAGAATTTCTGGGCGAAAGAAATACACCAGGGGGCCCAGGGCCTGTCCATGAGACAGGGGGGCGCCCCCTCTGTAGGGCGCGCCCCCCTATCTCATGGGCCCCCTGGACCTCCAACGATCTCAACTCCAACTCTATATCTTCCGTCTCGCGGAGAAAAAAATTAGAGAGAAAGTTTCATCGTCTTTTACAACACAGAGCCACCGCCAAGCCCTAATCTCTCTTGGGAGGGCTGATCTGGAGTCCGTTCGGGGCTCCGAAGAGGGGGATTCGTCGTCGTCGTCATCATCAACCATCCTCCATCACCAATTTCATGATGCTCACCGCCGTGCGTGAGTAATTCCATCGTAGGCTTGCTGGACGGTGATGGGTTGGATGAGATTTATCATGTAATCAAGTTAGTTTTGTTAGGGTTTGATCCCTAGTATCCAATATGTTCTGAGATTGATGTTGCTATGACTTTGCTATGCTTAATGCTTGTCACTAGGGCCCGAGTGCCATGATTTCAGATCTGAACCTATTATGTTTTCATGAATATATGTGTGTTCTTGATCCTATCTTGCAAGTCTATAGTCACCTATTATGTGTTATGATCCGACAACCCCGAAGTGACAATAATCAGGATACTTCTCGGTGATGACCGTAGTTTGAGGAGTTCATGTATTCACCATGTGTTAATGCTTTGGTCCGGTTCTCTATTAAAAGGAGGCCTTAATATCCCTTAGTTTCCACTAGGACCCTGAAGCCACGGGAGGGTAGGACAAAAGATATCATGCAAGTTCTTTTCCATAAGCACGTATGACTATTTACGGAATACATGCCTACATTACATTGATGAATTGGAGCTAGTTCTGTGTCACCCTATGTTATAGCTATTACATGAGGAATCGCATCCGGCATAATTATCCATCACTGATCCATTACCTACGAGCTTTTCACATGTTGTTCTTCGCTTATTTACTTTTCCGTTGCTACTATTACAATCACTACAAAACACCAAAAATATTGCTATTACTATCTTTACCTTTTATCACCATTACTATCATACTACTTTGCTACTAAATACCTTGCTGCAGATACTAAGTTATCCGGGTGTGGTTGAATTGACAACTCAACTGCTAATACTCAAGAATATTCTTTGGCTCCCCTTGTGTCGAATCAATAAATTTGGGTTGAATACTTTACCTTCGAAAGCTGTTGCGATCCCGTACACTTGTGGGTTATCAAGACTAATTTCTGGCGCCGTTGTCGGGGAACATAGCTCTATTCTCTAAGTCACTTGGGATTTATATCTGTTGATCACTATGAAGAACTTGAAAGACGCTAAAACCAATATTTTGCCCTCAACTACGAGGGGAGGTAAGGAACTGCCATCTAGCTCTGCACTAGATTCTCCTTCTGTTATTAATAAGCTTGCGACACCTAAACCTGCTACTGCTATGAATTCTGATATGTCACATGTTATCGATGATGCCACTTCTGCTTTGCATGATACTTATGATGAAAATACTTATGTGTGTGATACTACTGTGCCATTGGGTGAATTTCTTGATGAAAAACTTGATAGGGGTAGAGAGAATGAAATTACTGAAGATGCTATTATTGATGATAGTGATGATGAAAATTCTCCAAATGGTTATGTATTGCCTGTTGTTCCTGAGGTTTATGTTATGAATAAAGAAGCTGCTGGAGCTATTTTTGCTTGCAAAGATAGATATGATCTTAAGAAACTATTAGCTAAATGGAAGCAGCAATCTCTTAATGCTAGAATGAAACCTGACCCTACTTTTGCTATTTCACCTATCTGCGTTACTGATAAGGATTATGAATTCTCTGTTGATCCTGAAATTATTACTTTAGTAGAATCTGATCCTTTTTATGGCCTTGAATCTGAAACTGTTGTGGCACATCTTACCAAGTTGAATGATATAGCTACCCCGTTTACTCATGATGAGAAGTCTCGCTATTTTTATATCCTTAAGATATTCCTGTTCTCATTAAAGGGTGATGCTAAGACTTGGTATAATTCTCTTGCTCCTGGTTGTGTGCGTAGTCCCCAGGATATGATTTATTAATTCTCTGCTAAATATTTCCTTGCTCATAAGAAACAATCTGCCTTGCGGGAAATATATAATTTTGTGTAAATCAAAGAAGAGAGTCTCCCACAAGCTTGGGGGAGGCTTCTCCGGTTACTTAATGCTTTGCCTGATCATCCACTTAAGAAAAATGAAATACTTGATATATTTTATAATGGACTAACTGATGCTTCCAAGGACTACTTGGATAGTTGTGCTGGTTGTGTTTTCAGGGAAAGAACAGTCGACGAAGCTGAAATATTATTGAATAATATGTTGACTAATGAAAATAATCGGACTCTTCCTAAGCCAATTCCTGAGGAAATTCCTGAACCAATTGAGCCAACTCCTGAGCCTATTCCTAAACCCACTCCGAAGAAGAGAGGTGTTCTATTTCTTAGTCCTGAAGATATGCAAGAGGCAAAGAAATCAATGAAAGAAAAAGGTATTAAAGCTGAAGACGTTAAGAATTTACCTCTTATTGAAGAAATACATGGTCTTAATATACCGCCTGTTGAAGAAACACATTGTCTTGATAACCCGACACAGGTAGTAAAGGTAAATTCTCTCTATAGATATGATGAAGATGAAATCCCATCTACTAAATTTCATAGCCCTTGCTTAGATGAATTTGATGATTTCATGAATAGACAAGCAAATTTCAATGATTATGTTGGTAGACAATTGAAGAATAATGCTTATACGATAGTATGCTTGAATGATTATGTAGCTAGAGTTAAAGGTGAACTTAAACTCACTAGTAAACATGCTTCCATGATTGCTACTCAAGCTGAACAAGTACTTAAGGCTCAGAATGAATTGCTTGCTGAATTAAATAATAAAATGGCTTTGCTATTAGAGTGGCTACTAGAACTAGTAGAATGACTCAGGAACCTTTGTATCCTGAAGGCCACCCTAAAAGAATTAAACAAGATTCTTAGAATAATAATCTAGATGCTCCTAGTTCCTCTAAGAAGAAGAAAAAGAAGAATGATAGGACTTTGCAAACTTCTAGTGAACCTAATGAAGAAACACCTAAGAATCCTAATAATACTTCTATCTCTGATGCTGAAACACAATCCGAAGATGAACATGAACCTGATGATAATGCTAATAATGATGTTCATGTAGATGATCAACCTAGTAATAACAATGAAGTAGAAATTGAACCTGATATTGGTCTTGATAACCCACAATCAAGAAACCAACTTTATGATAAGAGAGATTTTGTTGCTAGGAAGCATGGTAGGGAAAGAGAACCATGGTTTCAGAAACCCATGCCCTTTCCTCCTAAACCATCCAAGACAAAGGATGATGAGGATTTTGAGCGTTTTGCTGAAATGATTAGACCTATTTTCTTACGCATGCGCTTAATTGATATGCTTAAAACAAACCCTTATGCCAAATATATGAAAGATATCATCACTAATAAGAGGAAAATACCTGAAACTGAGATTTCCACCATGCTTGCCAACTATACCTTTAAGGGTGGAATACCTAAGAAACTTGGTGATCCCGGAGTACCCACTATACCTTGCTCTATTAAAAGAAATTATGTTAAAATCGCTTTATGTGATTTAGGAGCCGGTGTAAGTGTTATGCCTCTTTCCTTGTACCGTAGACTTGAATTAAATAAGTTGACACCTACCGAGATATCTTTGCAAATGGCTGACAAATGCTATACCTGTCGGCATTTGTGAGGACGTGCCTATTGTTGTTGCGAATGTTACTATCTTAACAGACTTCGTTATTCTTGATATTCCCGTGAACGATAGTATGTCTATTATTCTTGGTAGACCCTTTTTAAATACTGCGGGAGCTGTTATTGATTGCAACAAAGGCAATGTCACCTTTCATGTTAATGGAAATGAGCATACGGTACATTTTTCGAGGAAGCAAATCCAAGTTCATAGCATAAATACTATTGAGAAAATTCCATCAATTATTATTGGAGGTTTTGATTTCCTCTCCCTATTGTCAAGAAAAAGTATGATATTCTTATTGTTGGGGATTTTCATATCCCCGTTGAGGTAACTTAGTGTCACTTCGAAATTTCTCCGGTTCCGTGTTATTCGGAATGAGTTTGTTAACAAGACTTGATCAACCTTGTTAGTGGATTCATTTTGATAATCATGAGATGGATGAAACTAGAAGGCACAACCTTCTGTACTTTCTTTTTACTTTCTGTTATTTAGATTAAATAAAGCAAAAATGGTATTATCCGTCTGTTTTCTGAATTATCTGTGCATTAAAAAATAGTCCAAAAATAAAAGTGCTCCAAATGCCCTGCAAATTTAGTATGATTTTTTCTGGAATATTTGAGGATTTTAGGCACTGAAAACACTACAGGAGGGGCAAGCACCAGGCCACGAGAGTGGAGGGCGCGCCCCCTGTCTCGTGGGCCCCTGGTAGCTCCCCTCCACTTATGCCAGCACCCACACACTCCATCTTCTACCCAAAAAATCCCCATCCAGCTCAAGCACGAGTTCTAACTTGTTTTGCTGCGATTTTCGATCTCCTTGCTCAAAGCTCCATTCACAAAACTGCTTTGGGAGATTGTTGCTTGGTATGTGACTCCTCCATTTGTCCAATTAGTTTTTGTTCTAGTGCTTTATTCATTGCAAATCCTTGTTTCCTTGGTGACCCTGTTCTTGAGCTTGCATGTTAAATTTATGAGGTTCCAAGTAATTCTAATGCATGATATAGGCACTAGGCACTTGTAGGAGTAGTTGCTACCATTCTTGTTAAGTTTTATTCACTTTTACTTTGAAGTTACTAATATTTCAGAAATTTTCAGAAAATCTTGAGGAGACTTTTGAGGGGATCTTCTAGCCAAAGCTCCCAGGAAAAACAAGCCAAAGAGAAGGAAAAGGCCAAGTATAATCTTCCTCGCTTAGCGGAAGTACGGTCGTGTGAATGACCATGCGAGGATTTCTTGAAAGAGGTTGGAATTCATGAAGATTTTTATGCTTTAATCGAGACTGGAGGCCTCACCGGTTTCATCAACGACCGAATCGATCAGTATCTCTTACTCACCAATACTTTCGTGCAAAACTTTTATTTTTATCCTAAGAAGTCACCGCCTGCAGTATCATTTCATTTATATGATGAGTTCAAAGAAATGTCTTTACGTCATTTTTGCGCGGTATGTAGGATACCTTATGAGGGAGAATTAGAGGAACCCCATCGTGAAGATGTGGAGGGCTTTGTTAACACCATAGCTGTAGAGGAGCCAAAGAAAGGTTCCGAGGCAAAAATCTCTAGCATACACTTTCCTGTTTTACGATACATTGCTATATTTTCTAGTAGATGCTTGATTGGTCGTGGAAATAGTGGAAACTTAAGTGTTCCTGATATTATCGTTCTTCAACATGCCTTGCTTGGAGACAATAGTTTTAATATGGGTGTCGTCGTTGCTAAACGTCTAGCCCTGAATCGTACAAAAGGCCCCATATTAGGTATCTATGCTTCACGTCTTGCTAGACATTTTAGGATACCTATTAGGCATCTTGAGAAAGAGGAGACAACATTGCCTCCTCACATTTTAGATTACAAGAGCATGGTAGCACACAAGTTTATTGTCGGCAACAAAGAGAGAATGCTCTTGTATAAACTTAGATTCAATAAGAAACACTTCGAGATTATTATTTTGCCTGCACCTCTGTTGTTTGACTTGCTTGCAGAAAAATTTCTCGTCACACTGGAAGCGGTGAACAATCATCGAGCCCAAGCTTTTACTCCAGAACCTGAACCTGAGTCGGAACCTGAACTGGACCCTTATCCTGCATCATTTGTCCAGTGGGATCCGGAGATGACCAGCCAGTGGGATCCGGAGATGACCAGCCAGTGGTATCCTGATTACACCTCTCATTACACCAGGGAGAGTAGTGGCGGTCCCTGATATTAGACCAACTTAGGCCAAAAGCCTAAGCTTGGGGGAGTACGTATTTCTCACCGACTTTACATTCATGTTCACACACTAGTTGTCGGTGCTCATACTCTTTCATTGTATTATCCATGTTAGTTAAAAATTCCTTTTTCTAGTTTTCTTCTTGTGTGTTTGATAAACCTTAAGAAAAACCAAAAAAAATAGTTAGTTTAGTTTCCATGCTTGTAGTAGAAATAAAAATGAAAACCCAAAAAGATTTCTAGTTCTTCTTTTACTTGTGGGAGCTTTCCCGTGTAAATAATTTTATTTTCTTTTCTTTCCTTTGGGGGGTCGAGAAGACCTTATTGAAAATGCTTAGTGGCTCTCGTTTGCATGATTATTTATTTAACTTAGAGCCCATATTACTTGTCTTCTCTTTTGAGTTGAATGCTTGCAGATTCTAGATTAGTCCAATGCACGTACACTCTTATTATTACACACATCGTTCGGTCGTGCGAGTGAAAGGCAATAACAACGATATATGATGTACTTATTGAGATGAGAAAAGCTGGTATGAACTCGACCTCTCTTGTTTTTGTAAATATGATGAGTTCATCATTCCTGATTCGGCTTATTATGAAGTAAACATATTTGCAATGACATTTAGAGATTATAGTTGCTTGTGCCATGCTTGATTAGCTTTGAGTTATAATGGTTTACCTTGCGTGCCAACATGCTATTAGAATGATTATGATGTGGTATAATGGGATGGTATCCTCCTTTGAATGAATTGAGTGACTCGACTTGGCACATGTTCATGCATGTAGTTGAATCAAATCAACATAGCCTTCACGATATTTATGTTCATGGTGGATTATATCCTACTCATGTTTGTACTCATGTGAATTAGTTTTAATGCATGTTTATGATTGTTGTCGCTCTCTCAGTTGGTTGCTTTCCAGTCTTTTGCTAGCCTTCACCTGTACTAAGTGGGAATACTGCTTGTGCATCAAAACTCCTTAAACCCCAAAGTTGTTCCATATGAGTCCACTATACCTTCCTATATGCGGTATTTACCTGCCGTTCCAAGTAAATTTGTATGTGCCAAACTCTAAACCTTCAAATGAAATTCTGTTTTGTATGCTCTAGCCGCTCATGTTTCCACTAGGGCTGCCTATATCTTCCATGCTAGGTGGGTTATTCTCAGAGGAGTGGACTCCGCTCCTCATTCACGAGAAAGGGCCGGTAACCGGGATGCCCAGTCCCATGATCCTAAAAGATCAAGGCAAATCAAAATAATTAAACAAAACTCCCCCAGGGCTGTTGTTAGTTGGAGGCACTCGTTGTTTCGAGCAAGCCATGGATTGATGCTTGTTGGTGGTTGGGGGAGTATAAACCTTTACCATTCTGCGTGGGAACCTATAATGCATGTAGTATGGAAGATACAGTCATCTCATAGTTGTTGCGTTGACAGCGAAAGTATGCCGCTCAAAATGTTATTCAATCTCTATTTTAAAATCGAGCTCTGGCACCTCTACAAATCCCTACTTCCCTCTGCGAAGGGCCTATCTATTTACTTTTATGTTGAGTCATCACCTTCTTATTAAAAAGCACCCGCTGGAGAGCACACTGTCATTTGTGTTCATTATTATTGGTTCATATTGTGTATGACTTGACTGGATCTCTTTTACCATGAATTATATTGTTTAGTCAGTCCTTGATCTTTAAAGGTGCTTTGCATTTATGTTTTGCGGTCTCAGAAAGGGCTAGCGAGATACCATTTTGTTATATCATGTTATGATTGTTTTGAGAAAGTGTTGTCATCCGAGTTTTATTATTATGGCTCGCTAGCTGATTATGTTATTGATATGAGTAATTGTGAGACCTAAGTGTTATTGTGAGTATGGTTAGTTTATAATATTGCTGAAACCTGAATGCTGGCTTTTCATGTTTACAACAACAAGAGCAAACAGAGTTTGTAAAAGTTTTTCTTTATCACTTTAAGTTTACCAACTGAATTGCTTGAGGACAAGCAAAGGTTTAAGCTAGGGGGAGTTGATACGTCTCCAACGTATCTACTTTTCGAAACACTTTTGCCCTTGTTTTGGACTCTAACTTGCATGATTTGAATGAAACTAACCCGGACTGACGCTGTTTTTAGCAGAACTGCCATGATGTTGTTTTATGTGTAGAAAAGAAAAGTTCTCGGAATGACCTGCAAATCCACGGAGGCACTTTTTGGAATTAATAAGAATTTCTGGGCGAAAGAAATACACCAAGGGGGCCCATGGCATGTCCACGAGACAGGGGGCGCCCCCCCCCCCTGTAGGGCGCGCCCCCTATCTCATGGGCCCCCTGGACCTCCACCGACCTCAACTCCAACTCTATATCTTCCGTCTCGCGGAGAAAAAAATCAGAGAGAAAGTTTCATCGCGTTTTACGTCACGGAGCCGCCGCCAAGCCCTAATCTCTCTCGGGAGGGCTGATCTGGAGTCCGTTCGGGGCTCCGGAGAGGGGGATTCGTCACCGTCGTCATCATCAACCATCTTCCATCACCAATTTCATGATGCTCACTGCCGTACGTGAGTAATTCCATCATAGGCTTGCTGGATGGTGCTGGGTTGGATGAGATTTATCATGTAATCAAGTTAGTTTTGTTAGGGTTTGATCCCTAGTATCCACTATGTTCTGAGATTGATGTTGCTATGACTTTGCTATGCTTAATGCTTGTCACTAGGGCTCGAGTGCCATGATTTCAGATCTGAACCTATTATGTTTTCATGAATATATGTGTGTTCTTGATCCTATCTTGCAAGTCTATAGTCACCTATTATGTGTTATGATCCGCCAACCTCGGAGTGACAATAATCGGGATACTTCTCGGTGACGATCGTAGTTTGAGGAGTTCATGTATTCACCATGTGTTAATGCTTTGGTCTGGTTCTCTATTAAAAGGAGGCCTTAATATCCCTTAGTTTCCACTAAGACCCCGCTGCCACGGGAGGGTAGGACAAAAGATGTCATGCAAGTTCTTTTCCATAAGCACGTATGACTATTTACGGAATACATGCCTACATTACATTGATGAACTGGAGCTAGTTCTGTGTCACCCTATGTTATAGCTATTACATGAGGAATCGCATCCGGCATAATTATCCATCACTGATCCATTGCCTACGAGCTTTTCACATATTGTTCTTTGCTTATTTACTTTTCCGTTGCTACTGTTACAATCACTACAAAACACCAAAAATATTGCTATTACTATCTTTACCTTTTATCACTGTTACCATTACTATCATACTACTTTGCTACTAAATACCTTGCTGCAGATACTAAGTTATCCAGGTGTGGTTGAATTGACAACTCAACTGCTAATACTCAAGAATATTCTTTCGCTCCCCTTGTGTCGAATCAATAAATTTGGGTTGAATACTTTACCCTCGAAAGTTGTTGTGATCCCCTACACTTGTGGGTTATCAGCAGGGCAATGAATGCTTGCGTGTTTGTTTTGACTTGAGGGTCGGGTGTGATGCGGGAGTCAGCAGTTGCATTTTGAGTGTAATATAGGCAGACAACATAGTCATTTCACTATTCCCCACCCCTTCAATTTTTAGTGAGGTTCTACCCGAAACACCCCCCTCCAAAGCGAAATAAGTTAAGCGCAAGCCCATAACTCAAAAATGACTTCTTTACATCTTTTATGGCTTAATTTGACAATAAGCCCTGAAAAGCCGGGATCGAACTGGCCCTTAACTTGCAATTCAATGGTGCGTGCAATGATGAATCACTTCGGCCTGCTATAGTGTACATTTAGGCATCATCATACATGGGATAACCTAATACATGTGCATTCCATTGTAGAATCTGGAATATGCAATGTTTCTGTTAGTTCATATGTTGCACATGATGTTTAAATGCCCCTTAAAGTCAAGTGATGGTCTTTAAGCCTCCTTCTTTGCTTCTTTTCTTGATATGTAAGATTTGCTCACACATCCATTCAATTGCTTGTTTGCATCAGCCAGCCTACTAGGACTGTTTGCTTTGATTACTTGATATTGTTGACTTAACACTCTAACAGAGCTTGTCAACAATTTAAACACTAAGGGCTATTGTAGTGGGGCCTTGTCTAACTCATAGGTGAGATAAAGGTTTGGCTGTACATTAAAGTAGGCTCTCCAAGAGTACCTGGAGATCAATTTCGAAGGTATGCCTAGTTTTTACATAGTGCTGACATAGTAAATGCTCATTTCATTGTGTGAAAATGCAAGAGATGCAGTATAGACTGGAAAGTATGCATATTTATCTTCCAAGGAGATGAGTAACTAGTTTGTGTCACCTTGTAGAGGGGGGTGCAATGAAGATAAGATTGAGGATTTCCAAGTACAAGATGTTAGGAAGGAGTCTTGCAAGAGAAGTAGGAGCTGCGCTGAGCCTCTTCAACCAGTTAAGGTAAGTCACTGTATCCAACTCAACAGTTCAATTCCTTGTTTGTTTCAGGCATAGTTAATTTTCTCCTTTCAATTGCTTTATTTTTTCTCTGTTAATGAGATGCCCAAACGATGATGCCTGATGTTGGGTACTTGTATAACTATCAGATGACATAATTAAAGGCCTTACCATTTAATTACTTTGTCGAAGTGTGCCTGAAGCTTTGAAGTCTATTAACCAACTATTATTGCATGAGCCTCACAATCTAGTTTATACTAGGCTAATGATTGCATAGTTTTGCTTGATGTAGTAGGTTTGTATGAATCCCCCTGTTGTTCATTATGCTCCCTAAGACTTTAATTGAGTTGCAGAATGGCCAATTGCTTGCTTACTTATACGCAACATGCTGTCTAAATTTGTAACTTGTCTGTGTTTTGGATTGGGCCCCAACATCATGCTCCTCTAGTGAGCTAAGAGAGATTTCTGTATGCAGGCTGCACAAACTACCTTTTTATAATTTTTAAAATATCACTTGCTTATGCTTCATGACGTGTAACTTTATTGTTAGTCCTGTTTTGCCATGTACAAAATAGACTGTCTTGCTCGCTTCATTGTTGTAACTATATTTTTGCCCTAGTCATGTGTACTTACAGAAACATTTCAGGATGAAGTGACATCAACACAAAGATCTATGAGCAGTGCGGCATGGCCATTACCGAATGAATATGGATTGGAATTGGAATGTGCTGATGTTCTCGAGCATCAACTAGAGGTGGCAAGACAATGTGTACATGATTCTCAACGTACAATCAACAAGTTGAGACTGGACATGCAGATATTAGATGGAGGAGTCAAAAAAAAGAAACAAGACACTAAGGTAACCATGAAGGAATTAGAGATTTTACAGACTGAAATGTGTGCTATCTGAATCCGGCCAATCCTATTTTCTGAAGAGATTATAGTTCAAATGGTAAGTTCTGTTGATGCTTGTCCATGATGTATGAGCTTTATCTGTCTAGTGTATGTAATTTGCTGTTTGTGTACACTTTATTATCACTAGTGTCGAACTATAATGTCCAGTGGGTATATTCGGCTGTAATTTCTTTATTGTATAGTGTAGGATTATTCTATGTTTCTATGACGTCTTTTTATTGTATAGTGTATGTTTTTTAGAGGCGATAGTATAGAGTAGGATATTTCTTGAATATGCTATATCGTTGAAACGGGGCCAACACGCCCAAACATTTCCTAGACGACATACAAACGAACAAACATGTGTAGTCAAAGCAGGCCTTAATTGGGCTGGTCAAAATAATATTAAGTGGATCCCAAATGATGTGGCCCACCGTAACAACGGCTCTTAGCAGGCCGTCAACAGGCCTAAAGCTCGATAGGGACGTATAAATGGAAATGGCCCGCGGGCCTTTAGCAGGCCGAAATAAATGTCAATTGTGTCTCATCCCTTTTACTTTACGGGCTAGTAAGAGGCCGAAAGTGTTATGGGCCAGAGGAGGCCCAATTTGCAAACTAGGCTTTTAACAGGACGAAAGTCGCATTGGGTTGAAATGATGCCCTACGGAACGTGGGCCCCTAATGGACCTTTGCCCGGTGGAACGTGAGCCCCTAATGGACCTAAAGTCAAATGCCCAACTATTGTGCAGGCCGTTAGTAGGCCAAGGGAAAAATTGGGCTAAGGGTTGGCCCATTTACCGAATGGGCCGAGGACAGGCCTAAAGTCACAACGGGCTAGAATTGGCCCAACTGCAGAATGGGCCAAGAAAAGGCCGAAAGATGTTCCGGGCCATTAACAGGCTGGAACTGACGATGGGCTGCTAATAGGCCGAAAGAAGCTTGGGTCGTAATTGGGCCCAAAAACGTAGCGGGCCGTTAACGGGCTTAAACTGACGATGGGCTGGAAATTGTAGAATCTAGAATGGACCTTTGATGGGCCGACTCTGTGTAACTTGTATGGGTCATACTTGTAAATGGGCCTGACTCAAGTAGGCCGCTAATGGGTCGGCCCGCTTATTTTGACAGGCCCAGCCTTTTCACCGGAATGGGCCTCTGTTGGGTCGTGCCACGTGTCGACGTATCATAGGCGGCTCCTACCGAATGAGTGGATGAAATTTGTCCCAACGATGAGGCAACATGTGTTTCCTCCGGCTAATGAGAATTTTACACGTGGAAAATCCCCATTGCTCGTGGCTGTTAGCGGGTTATCGGATCCAAAACGGACCCGATAGCTTAACGGCGTTCTGTTATGGTGGATGCCACGTGTCGGTCACCCTTGACAAAAGCACTTCTATGACGCGCGATTTATCGTCATGGAAATGGACATTTCCGTGATGATAATTTTGGTAATGTCATGGAACACTTCTATGACAGCACATGTATGACTATCTTGATTATGTCATAAAATCATCATGGATGTACATGCATGACAGAAAACGTGACCTACTGTAACAAACATGTATCATCACGGAAGTGTATTTTTTTGTAGTGTTCCCTCTACTCACCCACACCTCCTTTTTTCCGACAGCGGACTTACGCCACAGCTGATCCAATGAACCCTCATACTCCCCTCCGTGTGGGCATCCACCCGCCTCATCTTCTCTGGCTCCTCGTCGTTCCCTTCCTAGGCCTCGCCATCGTCCAACTCCTTGATGCTCTCGGTGCCTCGTGGTCAATGAGGTCAACGAACGATAGCCATCAGAAGTGGACTTTAGGCTGTGAGGCTGACAGATGGACCCACCAGCTACATCTTCAAAACCAAGGAAGTGCCTCCTTATTACTTGCAAAAGAAAAATGATTACTCCCCCTGACAGCATGGACCCACCAGCTATATCATCGCACGCAAGGAAGTGCATCCTTATCCTCCCTGACAACTGGGACCCACCCGGTCGAAGCGTATGTAGCATTGTCACAAACGTGTACATACATACTGCTCGATCGGTCTCTCTCAATGATGAACCGTGGCCGAGCAAGCAGCGGCATGTGTAGTAGTAGACGACATCGAGTTGGCGGCGGAGGAAAACTCGGCATGCCCCCAATGTAGCAGTTCAGACGGTCCCTTCTAAACTGTGTACGCATACATACAGCCAGATGCCAAAAAATACGACCACGTGCGTACATACGGGTGGGGTCTCGAACACCTACTCACGCATAAGTACGGCCAGGGCTCGTGTACATGGAGAGGCAGCAGACGGCAGCAACGGCGTTGTGTTCATCGGGAGCCAACCGGCTTGGATGGAATAGCCGAAACGAGGTATTGTGTACCGCAGAATGGAGGAAACAAGCCTTCTGTTCGACCGTGTACGGTAGAAATGGGATCCTATTCATCGGGAAGGGTCTGGCGTACCACAGAATGGAGGAAACGGACTTGTGTTCGACCGTGTATGGTCGATAGGGGGTCCTATTCATCAGGAAGGGTCTGGCGTACCGCAAAACGGAGGAAACAGACTTCTGTTCGAGTGCCTACGGTCGAAACGGGGACTTGTTGATCAGGAGGGGTGTGGCATACCGCAAAATGTAGGAAACGAACTTGTGTTGGAGTGCCTACGGTGAAACGGGGTCCTGTTCATCCACCATCTACTGCCTCGCTCCAGCATCCATGGGCTACTGTTCATCCACCTTCGATCTCCTCCAGCCTCCATGAGCTATTGTTCATCCACGGGTACTGTTCATCTAGCCTCCACCTGTTGCTGTTCATAGAGCCTCCACGGGGTCCTGTTCATCCACCCCCAACCGGCTGGGGTACGGTAGCCTCCTTGGGGTCCTCTTCATCCAGCGGCAATGACCTACTACCACGGGGTCCTGTTCATCCAACCCCGACCGGGAATTGCTCATCCACAGCCAACCAATCGGCTCGACTCACCACGTCTCGACTCGTTCTACGTACCACGCGCACGGTAGCAACGGTCACTATTCATCGAGAGGCAACCCAACACCGGCTGGCTATGTCTCACACGGGGGCTCAATCGGCTTCAGTAAGCAGCAGCAGTATCGATCGCTCGGGTTCAGTTAGCAGCAACAGCGAAAGGAATCGCTCGAGTTCAGTCAGTAGCGAATGAATCACTCGAGTTCAGTTAACAGCCAAGGGATCGATCACTCAGTTTCAGTAACGTGCGATCGCCCGGGTTCAGTTAGCCAACGCCTCGAACATACGCGCGTACACGAGAGAAACGTGGAAACCTTCGTGCATCTCTCATCCCCGACCACCCACCGTAACTGGGAACTCCCCGATATTTTCCTCGCCCTCGCTTCTACCATGGTTTTTTCCGTCATGGACGACCCAAAGAATGTCATGCAGTTGCGTCTCCGGCCCGCCTAGGATAAAAAGCCCATTTTTTGTCATGATTTTTTGGCATAGAAGTAGGAGCCCACCACATCTATGATGATACCGGGTTTTGTCATAATTATCGTCATAGAAGTGTCATAAGCATGACATGAAAAAAAATCATTCAACCTAAAATGTCATGGATGTGTCTTTTTTTGTAGTGATCTATTGGGGACTTGTGCGTTTCTCCTACTGGATTGATACCTTAGTTCTTAACTGAGGAAAATACTTATCTCTACTGTGATGCATCACCCTTTCCTCTCCAAGGGAAAAACCAACGCAAGCTCAAGAAGTAGCACCCACCTTCGGTGGCCATCTTCTGGTACATAAGTTATTTTGACCTAGAAAAATAAGGACAGTACTTTCAGGATGGAGCACCACCGTCTCGAGGTGGAACTTGGGCAGGATCACTTTTGCCCTCTGGCGGAGCAATTCCGTTGGGGGAACATCCCTCCAAGAGGGGGATATCGAACCAACCATCATCACTAACAACCCTCCCATCTTTGGGAGGCCAATCTTCATCAACATCTTCAATGGCACCATCTCATCTCAAACCCTAGTTCATCTCTCGTGTTCAATCTTTGTACCGGAACATCAGATTGGTACCCGTGGGTGCTAGTAGTGTTGATTACATCTTGTAGTTGATGCTATATGGTTTATTTGGTGGAACATTATATGTTCAGATCCCTTATGCTATTTAATATCCCTATGATCTTAAGCATGAGTATTATTCGTGAGTAGTTGCCTTTTTTCTTGAGGCCACGGGAGAAGTCATGTTGCAAGTAATCATGTGAATTTGGTATTCATTCGATATTTTGCTAATATGTATGTTGTGATTCCCTTAATGGTGTTATGTGAACGTCGACAACATGAAACTTCACCATCTTTTGGGCCTAAGGGGATGCATTGTGGAGTATTTATTAGATGATGGGTTGCTAGAGTGACAGAAGTTTAAACCCTAGTTTATGCGCTATTCCGTAAGGGGCTGATTTGGATCCATATGTTTAATGCTATGATCAGATTTTATCTTAATACTTCTTTCATAATTGCGAATGCTTGCGAGTGGGTTAATCATAAGTGGGAGGTTTGTTCAAGTAAGAACATCACCCAAGAACCAGTCCACTCACATATCAAATTATCAAATAGCGAACGTGAATCAAACCAACATGATGAAAGTGACTAGATGAAATTCCCGTGTGACCTCAAGAACGCTTTACTTATTATCTGAGACCTACCGGCCTGTCCTTTGCCATCAAAAGGATTGGGCTACCTTGCTGCACTTATTGTTACTATTGTTACTTGTTACTTGTTACAAATTATCTTGCTATCAAACTACCTGTTGCCACCAATCTCAGTGCTTGCTGAGAACCACTTGTCATTTCCTTCTGCTCCTTGTTGGGTTCGACACTCTTAATTATCGAAAGGACTATGATTGATCTCCTATACTTTCGGGTCATCATTCACAATCATAAAAGATGTCTAACATAGTATATTTGCATGTGAATCTTCTCTTCCCTTATTAATTCTTTCATGAATTGCATCATTGACCAATGCTATGTTTGTGAACTTTCAATAAATTTTACCACTTATACTTTTCCTTATGTAATGTCATTACTTTCCATCAGATTATCATATGATCTTTTCATTATTTTCTTAATTTTGATAGAAACATAAAAGTAAGAAGCAAAAACTCAAACTAATCTTTATTAACAACTCTTTACTGGATTGCATAGATAGATAGATCACGAAACTAGCACTCGAAAATAGATCATACTAAACTTTTATTCAACTAAATCATGAAATAACTAAGGATTGAACTAAAAACTTGTGAAGATAATAGAGGTGGTGGTGATACGATACCGGGACACCTCCCCCAAGCTTGGCACAAGCCAAGGGGGTGCGCATACTCGTGTAATCAAGTCTCCTTTGGTGATGGTGTAATGGGCTCGCACTTTAGCCTTAGCAGGTATTACAGCCTATGGTTGATGCTTTGAAGGGCGACGTTTTACTCTTCCAACAGGATAACTTCACGAGTGAGATAACTGTTCTAAATACAAACTGTTTCGAAGGCCCTTAGAGCTTCAATTTCAGATGGGTGAGATGATCATAGAAAGGTTGGAGGATATCTCTCTCTTTTGCAATATCCTCCTTGGGGATGGCTTGCCCTCCTTCTTGAGCTTGATCTCCTGCAACTTCTTCAACCTTGTTCTCCTTAGGGCCCTTCTTTGTTTCTTCTCTTCTTATTTCCATCTTCAGCACCCAACCATTGTCTTCCCCGTTGTTGGAAGATGGATAAGACATGATGCCAAGCTTGATAGAGTAGTCAGAAAACAACATGAAACAAGAACAAGGGATATTTCCACGATGCGGTGGTCAAAACATCAGGGAGTATATATAAAGAATTTTTATCTTGCAAAACAAGTAAGCTAGAGAAAAACGAAGTCGGGAAGGCTCCCGAGGGTTCCACTACCCACCATGGCGCGCCAGGAGAGGCATGCGCGCCCTGGTGCCTAGTGGGCACCTGGGTTGCCTTCTCGGGTGTTTCTTATTTTTTATTTTTTCTAATATTCCAAAACTGACAGAAAATATTTTTATGGAATTTTGGAGTAGATTTACTTATCATATCACATAACTCTTCCTTTTCAGGGTTGTGGATTGTTCTAGAAGGTCTCTTTTATGTATTCCTCCGGTGTCATGGTTTGAATGGTGTTAGTTTCAACATTAATAGGCGTACCTGAGATATAGTCATTAATCCTTTGTCCATTGACCACCCTCGGATTTGTGCCTTCAACATTATTGATCTTAATGGCTCCAAAACGATAAACTTCTTCAATGATATATGGTCCTTCCCACTTAGAGAGAAGTTTTCCTGCAAAAAAATCTAAAACGAGAATTGTACAATTGAACATACTCACCCACCTTAAATTCTCGTTTTTGGATTCTTTTGTCATGCCATCTTTTAGCTTTTTCTTTAAACAATTTGGCATTCTCATAGGCTTGGGTTCTCCATTCATCCAGTGAGCTAATATCAAATAACCTCTTTTCACCGGCAAGTTTGAAATCATAATTGAGTTCTTTAATTACCCAATATGCTTTATGTTCTAACTCAAGAAGAAATGACAAGCTTTTGCATAAACCATTTTATACGGAGACAAATGCATATGATTTTTATAAGCTGTTATGTAAGCCCATAGTGCATCATCAAGGTTCTTAGACCAATTCTTTTGAGATATGTTGACTATCTTTTGCAATATTAACTTTATTTCTCTATTTCTCAACTCAACTAAACCACAAGATTGAGGGTGATAAGGAGATGCAATTCTATGGTTGACATCTTATTTAGCAAGCAATTTACGAAAAGCACCATGAATAAAATGTGAACCACCATCAGTCATTAAATATCTAGGGACTCCAAACCTCAGGAAAATAACTTCTTTAAGAATTTTAATGGAAGTGTTATGATCAACACTACTAGTTGGAATAGTTTCTACCCACTTAGTGACATAATCAACAACAACCAAAATATGTGTATACCTAATAGAGGAAGGAAAAGGCCCCATATAATCAAATCACCACACATCGAATGGTTCAATAACAAGTGAATAATTCATAGGCATTTCCTGACATCTACCAATATTACCAATTCTTTGACATTCATCACAAGATAAAACAAACTTACGATCATCCTTAAAAAGAGTAGGCCAATAAAAACCAGATTGTAATACCTTGTGTGTTGTTCTGTCTCCTGCATGGTGTCCTCCGTAAGCCTCACAGTGACACTTCCGTAGGATTTGTTCATGTTCATGCTTATGTATACAATGTCCAATAATACCATCTACTCCTTTATAAAGATGTGGGTCATCCCAAAAGTAACGTCTTAAATAAAAGAAGTTTTTTCTTTTGTTTCGTTGGTATATAAAGCTAGGTGGTATAAATTTAGCAACAATATAATTATCATAGTCTGCATACCAAGGTATTACGAGAAGCATTTATGACAGCTAGTTGTTCATCAAGGAAGCTATCATCAATAGGTAATGGGTCATAAAGGATATTTTCCAACCTAGACAAGTTATCAGCTATGGGATTCTCAGCTCCCTTCCTATTAGTAATATGGAAGTCAATTTTTTGTAGCAATAGAACCCACCTAATGAGTCTAGGTTTAACATCTTTCTTTTCCATAAGGTATTTAATAGCAGCATGATCAGTATGAACTATTACTTTAGAATCAACTATGTAAGATTTGATTTTTTAACAAGCAAACACAACCACTAGAAATTCTTTCTCAGTAGTAGCATAATTTCTTTGAGCACGGTCTAAAGTTTTGCTAGCATAATAGATAACATTTAATTTCTTATCAACTCTTTGTCCTAAAACAACACCGATAACATAATCATTAGCATCACTGATAATCCCCAAATGCAAGGAATCATCGTAGCAATTTCCAAAGATGGAAGTGATAAGTATGGAGTGTCGAACCCACAAGGAGCTAAATGTAAGATCAATATTCTTTCAAGTCCTATCTGCCACTGATACGACTCTACATACACCAAACGTTTGCTTCCATGTGTGTGTGTGTGTGTGTGTGTGTGTGTGTGAGAGAGAGAGAGAGAGAGAGAGAGAGAGAGCGTGCGACTTGGTTAGCTAGCTGGTTGGGCCTTCTTTTCTGTTTTCAGTTTCTGGCTTCTGTTGTCATTTTTCAAATTTGAATTTGAATTTTCTCCAAAAGAGAAAGTGTTTCTAAGTTACCCCAGGAATATTCCTGACTATATGAACATTTCCCCAAGGGTTTTTGACAAATTGCAATTTGCCAAATTAACTAATGGGCCCATTTGCAAAGTTGTCTTTATTTCCTTTTTATGTTTTATTTATTATATCCAGAATTTTACTTATAGTTTAATTGCACAAATTACACTATTTACAAACCATGGTCCACTCGAAATAAATAGGGCAAATATAATCCAGATGAGTTTTTCTGAAAATCATTTTTAGGGTGAGGCCTCCATGGCTTCTAATTAAATACAAATGATAGTTTGAATTCAAATGTTGTCCTTGTTAGCCTCAAAAACCAAATATGCAAGGAAATCATGGATGCATATGCTTCTAATTTCACAACCAAAATTTAGGAGAAATTTGGGTTGTGACGGGAAGGAAGGAGGCAGAGCTGGCGGCCGGAGGGTGGGAGGTAGAGATGGCGGCGCAAGGGTGGGGAGCCGCGGCTGGGAAGAGGGGTCGTGAGTGCGGGAAGATGTAGACAACTAAGTCTCCGCAACTGGAGCCACTTCATTTTATACGCCAACAAATGAAATGACGAAAATGCCCTGGTGGGGGCATCAAATTTACAGTTAGTTGCAATTGGAAATTTATCCGAAGGCCAAGGCGATCGGGGCGAAGATCTGACGGCTCACAACAAACCAGCCCGAGAACGGACGGCCAGGATCGCACAGGAAAAATGATCCGACGAGGCAACGTGAATCTAAAGCTATGGGATGAATAAATGAGGAGATGATTATATAAAAAAAAAACAGATTTGGGTCGTGGAAACAGAGGTGCCCGTGAGCCGCGACGACCGACGTCGACACGACCGCCGCTCCCACATCCCACCTCGCCGGCATCCCTGAATTCTCCCGTCCGCCCATCAGATCTCACCGCCGTCGTCACCCCTGCTCATCGCCGTATGGTCTCATCCCAAATCTGAAGCAGCAGCCATGTCAGCCGGCACCGCTGCGCCGGGACTCGTTGTCACCGCCACCGATCCCATCCGCTCTTTCCTCTCCTCCGCCGCCGGCTCCCCCGACCTCTCCGACGACCTCCGGGGCCTGGCCTCCGCCCTCGCTTCTGAGCCGGCCGTCCCCTACCGCTCCATCCGCGCCATCTGGTGCGCCGACTGCTCCCGCGACCGCCCACCTCTCAGACAGCTCTTGCAAGGCGCTCAAGTCGTGCTGCCCAGCCCCAAGCCCCGCGAGAAGGTGAGTTACAGCCACGGCGACACCCGTGGTCTGAGTTGGTGAGGTTTAGCCCGATATAAGTTTCTGATTTGGCTGTGCCCGTGCAGAGCGATGAGCTCAAGGCGAGGCTGGAGAAGCTCCGGGAGATGCAGGAGAGGAAGGAGTACGCCGAGCTCGTCAAGGATGTCGCGCCTAAGGAGGACAACACCGAGCCGTTCTCCTCTTACAAGGATCAGCTAGGATTCGGTATGAATAGTCATATTCATGCTTTTTCCTAAACTGGACGTGCATTGTTGGTTTGGAAACAAAACTGAGCCCTCATATATAAGCCTGATTGCTAATGCAGCAATATGATGCACAATTTTTAGAATTGAGACAATGCAAATAGGTTTCCATGTGGGAACAAAACTTAGATGAATCACTAGTGTTAGCTTCAAGCATCAGAAATTCAGAACTAAGTAGCAACGACAGGGGCTGAGACCCCAGAACAGATTCCAAACAACAGGAAGCTTATCTTCAAAGATAGCTCACAGAGTCATTGGCTTAACAGAACAAAAACTACACAGTTTTACTGGATTCCTCCAAAACACAAAGGAGAAATCGCAGCCTTCAGATTTCTTCATTCACTGTTCACCCTCCATCCCATTTCAGCCATGGGGTGATCGTTCTTCATCCTCGCATGGCACAGGACACTTCATTCACCACCTGCTTGAATAGCCTGGTTCCCGACTTGAGCTCCTCTTGGGTTCCTTGCCCTGCAAATAGATCATGCCGATAGCCAAGGCCTATTTTGTCTAGTACTAATTACATGCATCATTATACGTGTTCTAGATAGATCATAGGATTGCTGCAGTTCCAACCATAACCAGCCCTTTCTCATTCTTTGCTAATTGAACGAGCCAAGCCAGTTATCAAACAAATGAACAGTGTATCATGGCTTAGAGGCGAATGCAAAAGCTTAGCAGACAACAGTTCTTATCAACGCCAGTAAGCATACAATTTGTTTCACTAGATAGGAGGTGCTAGCTGCTACACGAAGGATAAACTGATGGCTTATTATTCGACACTTCAATTGCCCATGGCTTGTGATGTAGCACAAAATAGCACGACGCTAAATTGTGCGTGTAGATGTCCCGATCTTTCATGGTACATGCAAAACAACAACGAACGACGGCAGCAATAGTCGCATGAGAAATAGACCTAGAAGAACAAGCCTTCAGATCAAACGAAAGTAAGAAGCCGAAGGAGAAGACTTGCACCGACACTGATACAAGATCAGACGCATGCACAGCAGTAACGAATCCCTAGGATTTACAAGAACACATCCTTGGTGCCTCCCGTTGTGAGGTGTTTTCTGGTATTTTATTCAACTCAACTCAAAACTCCAAAAACTGATCTCCTGGGACAAGACTGACAACCCATTTTTATCTCCGACTCACACCAGAAGTAAGGGCCAAAAAAAATTTAACCGACTTAAAAGCAAAGGTAGCTAACAGAACTTCTATTCTAAGTAGTACTCTTTAATTAGGAAACTAATTAATCTATCCAGCCACGTTGATCACATAAGCCTAATTTAGACTTAAAAGGCTATTTGTTTGCTTGCACTCTTGAACTGCTCCATCATCACACATAAAAAGTAATACCAATATTAATTCACCGTGTCCTTCTTTGGTTCAATTGGTAAAACCTCAAACCAAAATGAGCCAAGCTGTAACATGTTCGAAAGATTATAACCAGCATCCGGTATACTTGCATCAAAACAAATGCTCTTGCTTATCTTCTGTTCAACACTCGGAGCCGCGCAAAGTAAACTTGCAGTACTTTGCACCGGAAAGATAATAGCTGCACTGGTGGACACATTAGCTTGCATACATACATGTATGCAATCTGTAATTGTAGGATTACATTTGTGAGATAGCTATTTTATTCTGAGATCGATATTTTTCTACCTAGTACTTATCTTTTACTCAATCTTTGCAAGCAAAATGAAATATTGAGATTTCGTCTGTTCCCTTCCCGGTTGGTAGGACCAGGATGTTACCCTTTATACATGAAATTTGATCCAAGTTTTGGGATTTTCGAGTGAGCAATGCCCGACTATGTTTTAGTAGTTAGAAGTATCTTATTCTCCTTAGCGCACTATGATGTTTACTCCTGAGCTTAAACTGTAAGGGGTTAATGTTATGTTTCATTTGTTGATGGAATGTTTCCCCAATTTCAGGTCTGCATGTTGTGGTCATAATGTTCACGGGTTATTTGGTGGGGTTTGCTACTTTCAAAGCTCTGTTCAGCAACAGTCCTGTCATGGTAAGTCAAGAAGAATGATACCTACTTGCTTGTTCTTCCATTAGGGAACTCCATGGGGTAATTTTTGTGCCAGCGTTGTGGCTTTACTCATACTGCATTTGACCCATCCTGCAAGGCACTACTATGGTGCAGAAGGCTGCATTACGTAGTAAAACATGTAAATATAACAAGTGTGGCCTTGGTATTATATTTCAGAATGCTGCTGGAGGCATCTTAGGAGTGGTGGGTGGCATGCTGATGGAAACAGTTCTTTTTATCATCAGATCATCCAGTAAAGAGTTGTCGTCTTCGGTTCCAAGATCCAAGAAGCTTCAGTAGACACTGATCTGCTTTGATTTTTCATGTGTACTTGACCTTGCGAAACGGTAGTATGTGAAGTTCTGGATCGTTCAGATGTATGTAAGGAAATATAGTTGATTGTCAAAGATATTGAATGGGAGAAAGTGCTATTGTGAGCTCGAGCTCACATGCTCCCGGATGAACAGTAAAAATCCGAAAAAACAGTAAAGAAAATCAAAAAAATCTGATTTTTTTGTCAAGGAACATTGATGATTTCTCTACGCGCGTGCAAATTTTGGTGATGGAATCACGTTTGTGGATGTCTCAGCAAAAAAGAAAAATGATGCCCCAAAATGCTTCCAAAAACACTATTTTTGGAGTATCGATTTTGTTATGGCAGCCGCTACGCTTCCGCCGTTGGATGTATTAAAAACATCTGCCGCATGGAGCTCCGTTGGATCAGCGCTCTGACAGCCGTCAGATCTGACCACCACGCGCGTGACCACCTTCTTACTTCCTGTAACAACCGCTCAGTTTCGGAAACAGATTACCCTGTCCGCTGTCCTGACATAGCTGTGCCCAGCGAGGCGCTAGCCCCCACCATCGCAAAATCGCTGCCGCCAGCGCGCCGGCGGAACTAGTCCTTGTCGTGCTCGCCGGAGTTGCTGCTACTCCTCCGTCTCAGCCCCGCAAGCAGCTGCTAGCTCCAATCACGTATGATGGCGACCACCTCTCACGCCCGATGCTTCTTCGGCGTTTTCTGTAACCAGAGCTATGTTTCTGAAACATGCCTCATGTTGCAATGTCTGACCACTCACTTTCTAACGTCGGGTGCTCCTGCGGCACTGCAACTCGGGCTATGTTTCTAAAACAAGACCCTTGTTGCAGAAAAACCCCTTTACAACTGGAACATTTTTTTTCTTTCTGAAACAAAAGATGTTGCGGAGATCTTTTGAAACAAGACCCCAGTTGAAGAAAAAAAACTTCACCACCGAATCATTTTTTCGTTCTTTCTGAAACTAGTCCTGTGTTGCAGAAATCTACTGAAACAAGACCCTTCTTACAAAAAAAAGACTGGCCGCGCGGGACTGGCTTGTGGCCAACATGACCGCTTGATCAGGATTGATCTGACGGCTACGCAAGCGGCGGACGCTCGCGCGTGCATCAGCCGGCTGAAGGTAAGCTTTTCCCTTTTGTTATTTTTGCTAGCACCTCCACAAATGTGATATCATCAGGAAAATTTCCAGGCGTGTAGAAAAATCATCAATGTTTCTTGACAAAAGGTTTTGGATTTAAAAAAAATACTTTTTTTTTGAATTTTGTTGTTCATCCAAGAGCATGTGAGCTCGAGCTCACATTCTCCATGTCCCACCTTATTGGGCTATATATGTTGTCCACAGAGGCCAAATCAGAAATGTGCATTTCTGATTCGTGAATTTCTAATGATCGCCGTGTCCTACATGCTGGATCCCATGTAGGAATGAGAGTTGCAAAGGAGAGATAAAGCGGGCAAAATTGAGAAGTTTGTGAGGTCACTTTGCTTCACAAGAAGCAGATGCAAGGCTCTCGAGTTGTACTTCTCAAAATTCCGCTATGTTTAAGCCCTATCTTAATCTCTTTTTTCTTTTCGAGAGCAAAGCCCAAAAGAAATCAAAATGCAATCTCCTAAGGCTTGTATGGGTGTGTTTAGATGGTAGCCATCATTTAACCTATGAACTTTTTGGTCATGACAAAAATTTGTCTATGTTTATTTGGTTACCAATTATGTATCATGTCAATGGCTCAATGACCTTTCTTGCTAGATGCAATCGAAATCCCACATTGCGAAACTAAAGCACGGCGTCCCTCCCTCCCCCTCCCCCCGCGCCGCTGGCCACGCCGGCCGCGGCAGCCACCAGATCCCCGCGCGTTCCGGGCGCAGCTCGCGCGCTCAAAGCCATGGGGCGCTCGCGCTCCTCACGGTCCTCCGGATCCGCTCGTTCCAGCACGCGGGGCAGTGATGGACAGGGCCATCCTGCCTCTGTGCCGGACCTGGTCAGATCCAGCGGTCCGTCGAAGGCGCCAGACTCACTGCATCCTCCAGGCTCGTCAACGGCCCTCTCTGCATCTCCATCGTGAATCCTGCTCCAGAGTGAGTGCTCCCATGCTGCGGATGCCTTCTCCACACCGGTCGCTGCCCAGTCTCCCCTCCCCAAGCGGCAGCGGCTAAAGTCCATCGTGGTTCGGCCCTTCCCCTGTGATAGCCTTTCCTCTTCAGCGCCTGGTGATGGATGGACGGAGGTCCAGTGACGCAAAGATCACCGGCTCAGCCGGCGCCTTCGATCGTGCTCCACGACTGCGCCAAGGCCACCGACCCGCCTTCAATGCAAGCGCCGGGCGGGAGGCCTTCTTAAGGTGCTTCTAAGGTCTCTGCTTCAGATGCCTCAGCACCGAACACCGATGGGTAGACTGTAGGGATCCAGTTCACTGCATCGTCTGCAAGCTTCCAGGCCACATCGGTAAAGACTGTCCAAGCAATCCACGAAGGACGGAAGGGCGTGCTCCTATGAAGGCAAAGCCGGGTTCCCGTGTGGGTCGCGACCTGGTCAGAAAGCGCATTCGCTTCCCCTCGCCACCGCCGCCGGTGCCGGTCATGGTGATGGCCCATCACACCGACCCATCGCGCCACCCAAGATCCAGCCACAAGGTGGTGATCGAGATGTCGGCTATGGAGCACCAAATGTTCATCCTCCGTTGCCATGTAGTCCTTTGGTCTCGACGGCGGAGTGCCATGTCGCCAGCCCCATGTCGGTGGGGCGTGCCTTCGACACATAGCTGCGCATGTCGGTGCACCTGCTGCAGGTCACGAGCCATGACCCGGAGAACTTTCTGGTCCACTTTAAGCTACCGGCGCACAGAGACAACGCCGTGCACCTGGGCTCCATCAACATTGATGGTGTCGTCTTCAGCATCAAGCCATGGCACGAGGACGACCACGTCGTGCACCAAGAGTTCCTCCTCCGTGTCCACTTTGTCATCGAGAAGATGTCGCTGCACCTCTGGTCTCTTGAGGGGGCGGCCGAGGTCCTGGCCGACAAGTGGATCATTGACCGCCTCGATAGCCAGACCCATGAGCGCAGGCACACGAGGACCTTTGCGTGCTGGGTGTGGGTGTGGAACGTGTTGTTCATCCCCACCCGGCACACTATCTAGAGAGCGCCGCAGGGTGCTGGCCGTGTGGAGGCCATGCTGGGCTACTCGCCACTGAGCCGGGAGGTGGTGCTGCCGCCGCACGTCCGGCGCCACGACATGCTCGTCCATGTACATTGCGTCGAAGACTGGTTGCCTCTCTCACCGTGCTCGTCGCACTCGGCGTAGAGCGGCGTACCATCCTCGGGGTCTGAGGAAGCTCGCTTGGTTTCGGCGACCTGACCGAGCACGTGGACCATGCACGTTGAAGACGGCCAGGGCCACCTGCATCACCCGGCCCTGGTGGCTCCCTCAGGCTGCGGCAGCATCCCTCTGAGCGGGCACCGCGACCACGACGACCACGACAACCACAAGGGCTGACACAGATCATGGAAGGACACCCTCTTGGGCTGCAAGCAGCCGGGAGGCACGCTGTAGCCCTGGTGGGACTCTGCTAGTTCAAGCTGTCAGAGGAGCCGGACGCCCGTCAGCTGCCGGTGGGCATCATCCCGGCAGCCGCCCCGAGTCTGTTTTTTTCAAGTCCACGCCCCTTGCCTCTGGCCCTGCGCGAGCCGCCTGCTGTTGCTATGGCCGCCGAGGTGGGGGGACCCACTTGCTGACTTCTTCAGCACCACCGACCCCGTCCTCCCCCCGCCACCTCGTGTGGACGGCATGCAGCAGGAGCTTGATGAGTCCATCGCCACCACGCTCGACCACCCGCTCCAGTTTGCCGGTGACACGACCATAGTGGCCTACCGCTCCACAGCCACTGCTGCCCACACCAGCCTACAGGTGGGCGCTATGACACAACAATTCATGCAGTTGTAGCTCAACAGTGACGGTGCAAGCGACCCGGCGCCGCGCCTCTTCGTCGACGTCCCCCCACCCATCATCTCTGCTCTGCTGACGCGTCGCTCCGCTGCCCCCCCCCCCAATACTAGAGTCACCTCTGTCCCAGTTAGGCAGAGTGCATGCCAGGAGGCACAACAGTCTAGCATGTCGATGGCGAAGAAGGCTTCCCTGCTACTGGTCAAGCAGCTCGGCATGCTGGGACCCAAGGAGAAGATGACTGCAAAGGCGGCCGAAGCCCTCATACACCGTTTTGACGAGCCGCTGACGGAGGAGGACAACTCCATCATCGCCAAGCTCACGCGCCTCGACCCGGCGGCCCTCCACATTGCAGGTGGCATGGTGGGCCCTAATGTTGACGCGAATGCCACGGTCTAGTGTAGTTAGATAGTCCAGTTTAGTATTAGTCTCCATCAGGGATTGGCAGTAAGCCGATTTGAGTTAGGTTTAATGATTGCTGATTGTAGTGCTTGTGTTAGGGCTAGTTAGATTGCTTTGCACCAGAGTAGTTTGGGTATTGGTGGTCTCTGGCGCCCCCGCTAGACGGCTCGTGTACTTGTGTTCGTTTCATATCAATAGATTGTTGTTACTGTCGGAGGAAACCACCATTCCATATGAGTAACACGACTGGTACAATCTTGAGTTGGAATATGAGAGGGCTGAATTGGCCACCAAAACATGCATCTGTGCGCGAGATTGCGGAGGCCCATTGGACAAACATCCTATGCCTGTAGGAGACGAAATTGGAATCCTGGACACCTGCCATTGTTCAGGAGTTAGGAGGCCACAAGCTTGAGGGATGTGCTATTCTGCCAGCAATGGGCACCAAGGGAGGAGCGGCCATACTTTGGGATAAGACTGCAATTAGCTTCGCCACTCATGAAATCGGTTGTTTCTCTATCACGGGCAAAGTGGTTGCTTTGTAGGACAATTCTTCTTTCTGGCTGACGATAGTACATGGACCTGTAGATGATGCACGCAAAGATGCCTTCCTGGCCGAGATGTCACATGCCGCACCGCCACCGGGTGAACCTTGGCTAATCAATGGGGATTTCAACATCATCTATGAAGCAAGAGACAAGAACAATCTGAATTTGAACAGGAGGATAATGAGCAGGTTCAAAGCAGCTATTGACACAACTGGTTTGTGTGAGATCAAGTGCAAAAACAGAAGGTTCACGTGGACTAATGAGCGTCAGGACCCAGCAATGGTCTGCATCGACAAGGTTTTTTGTAATGCAGAATGGGATGCCCTTTTCCCCTCATACATGGTAATGGTCGCGGCAACTGCGTGCACGGATCACTGCCCGCTCGTGCTTGCCAGCACCGCAGCTCCAAAAAGGAGGGCAGGTTTCAGGTTTGAATCTTTCTGGACGTGTTTTCCTCGCTTCCATGACACAGTCAACCTGGCATGGTAGCGGCCGGTAAACACACCTGCCCAGTTATAAGGATCAAGGTGAAAATGCAGCGGGTAGTTCATGATCTTAGGATCTGGGCCAGAACTCTCTTCAATGACGCCAAGGTGCAGTTTCACCTGGCTTGTGAGGTCGTGCTGCAGCTGGACGTTGCCCATGAGAGGCATGCTCTAACTCCAAGCGAGTTCAACTTGCGCAAGCAACTAAAACAGAGAATTCTAGGGCTGACTGCAATTGAGAGATCCCATAAGAGACAAGCCTCCAGAATCACCTGGTTCAAGGCGGGAGATGCTCGCACTACATTCATTCAAGCCAAGATCAACTCACGCAGGCGAAATAATTTCATCCACTCTTTGGAGACTGACAGTGTTGTAGTTACAACGCACGAAGAAAAGGCCTCTATTGCACACTAGCATTTCTCTAACTTGCTCGATGGAAAAGAGGCTAGAAAGTGCTCGATCCACCGAGAGGAGATCGACATGCCTATAGGCCAAAATGAGGGGCTCAATAACCCTTTCACTGAAGCTGAAGTATGGGCTGCAATCATGGCATCACCGGCGGACCGGGTGCCTGGCCCTGATGGGTTCTCGGGCATGTCCTTCAACAGCTGGTGGGGCACGATAAAGGAGGATGTCATGGCCTTGTTTGATCATTTTTACAGACTTGCCGGTGGTAACTTCGTAGACCTGAACACGGCTATGATTGCCCTGCTCCCAAAGAAAGACCGTGCTGTCAAAATGAGCAATTTCAGGCCGATTAGTCTCATCCACTCAATAGCAAAGCTGTTCTCAAAAGTTCTGTCCATACGGCTAGCTAATGTCATTGACAAACTGATCAACCCGGCACAAACCGCTTTCCAGAGGAAGAAGCGCATCCATGACAGCTATCTGTATGTGCAAAACACTGTCAGAAAACTTCATAGGAGCAAAACTCCGGCACTGCTTCTGAAACTCGACATCGCTAGGGCTTTTGATAGTGTCTCGTGCGAATACATTTTGGAGCTGCTGGAGGTTTTAGGTTTCCCCCACGCTGGAGGGATTGGATTGCTCTCCTTCTCTCGACATCTTCCTCCTCTTGCCTTCTACATGGGGTGCCGGGGGACTGCATTGACCACCGTCGAGGGCTTAGACAGGGGGACCCCTCTCATCGTTGTTGTTCATACTCTGCATTGACCCTCTCCACCGCCTGCTAGAGGCGGCCACTCGGTCAGGCCAACTGGCGCCACCGCCGGTGGCTGCATCTAGGATGCGCACGGGTTTATACACCGACGATGCAGTCATCTTTGTCTCGCCCGTGCGCGAGGAAATTGACGCCCTGCTTGGCTTGTTACGGCGCTTCAACGATGCCACGGGTCTGCAAGTCAATCCTTCCAAGTCGTCCATGATCCCGATCCGCTGCAGCAACTTCAACCTGGCCCCGGTGCTACTGAACTTTGGTGGCACCACGACGACGCTCCCAATTACATACCTGGGCTTGCCCGTCATGGTCGGGAGGATTAGGCTAGTACACCTGCAGTTCATCCTCGATAGAATTAGGGCTAGGCTAGCTGGCTAGAAGGGTAGATTAATGCCGATGGTTGGCCGTCGCGTCCTCCTACGCTGCATCCTGTCCGTTATACCAACCTTCATGCTCATGGCATTAAGGGTGCCACAGAAGCTCTACAAGGAAATTGACAAGTCTCGTCGATGCTTCCTCTGGGCGCAGGACGAGGAGATCTCGGGGGCGAAGTGCAAGGTTGGTTGGTGGATGGTCACCGCGCCGGAGTTGCATGGTGGCCTGGGCATCCATGACCTGCCTAGGTTCGCCCATGCGCTGCGGCTAAGATGGATGTGGCTCACCTGGCAATAGCCTCACAGGCCTTGGGTTGGCACCGGTATGCCATGTGACAACAACGACCAAGCTCTGTTCGCAGCCTGCACCTTCATCACCATTGGGAATGGAACCACGACCTCCTTCTGGTTCCCCTCTTGCCTAGGAGGCCGGTGAAGGAAATATGCCCTAGAGGCAATAATAAAATTGTTATTTATATTTCCTTATATCATGATAAATGTTTATTATTCATGCTAGAATTGTATTAACCAGAAACTTAGTACATGTGTGAATACATAGACAATACACAGTGTCCCTAGTATGCCTCTACTTGACTAGCTCGTTAATCAAAGATGGTTATGTTTCCTAACCATATACATGTGTTGTCATTTGATGCGGGATCACATCATTAGGAGAATGATGTGATGGACAATACCCATCCATTATCTTAGCATTATGATCGTTACAGTTTCTTTGCTACTACTTTCTTCATGACTTATACATGTTCCTCTCACTATGAGATTATGCAACTCCCGAATACCGGAGGAACACCTTGTGTGATATCAAATGTCACAATGTAACTGGGTGATTATAAAGATGCTCTACAGGTGTCTCTAAAGGTGCTTGTTGAGTTGGCATAGATCAAGATTAGGATTTGTCACTTAGTGTATCGGGGAGGTATCACTGGGCCCTCTCGGTAATGTTCATCACTATAAGCCTTGCAAGCAATGTGACTAATGAGTTAGTTGCAGGGTGAAGCATTACGAAATGAGTAAAGAGACTTTCAGGTAACGAGATTGAACTAGGTATGATGATACCGATGATGGAATCTCGGGAAAGTAACATACCATGACAAAGGGAACAACATATGTTGTTATGCGGTTTGACCGATAAAGATATTCGTAGAATGTGTAGGAGCCAATATGAGCATCCAGGTTACGCTATTGGTTATTGATCAAAGATGTGTCTCGATCATGTCTACATAGTTCTCGAACCCGTAACTTCCGCACGCTTAACGTTTGATGATGATTTGTATTAAGAGTTATGTGTTTTTGATGACCCAAGTTTGTTAGAAGTCCCGGATGAGATCACGAACATGAAGAGGAGTCTTGAAATGGCCGAGACATAAAGGTTGATATATTGGAAGGTTATGTTCGGACTCCGGAAAGGCTTCGGATAGGTTCAGACATTTTCCGGAGTACCGCGAGGTTACCGGAACCCCCCGGGAGAGTATTGGGCCTTCATGGGCTTTAGTCGGAAGAGGAGGCCGGCGGCCAGGAGGTGGCGCACGCCTCCCCTATCCAAACCTAATTGGACTGGGGAGGGGGTGCGGCCCCCTCTTTCCTTCTCCCTCTCTCTTTCCCTTCCCCCTTCTCCTACTCCGAAAAGGAAGGGGGACTCCTACTAGGACTGAGAGTCCTAGTAGGACTCCCCCCTTTGGTGCGCCCCTCTAGGCTAGATGCCTCCTCCCTCCCTCCTTTATATATGGGGGAAGGGGGCACCCCAAAGCACAACAGACAGTCTCTTAGCCGTGTGCGGTGCCCCCCTCCACAGTTTAACACCTCGGTCATATCGTCATACACTACAAAAAAATACACTTCCGTGATGATACGTGTTTTTCACTGTAGGTCGCGTTTTTTGTCATGCATGTACATCCATGACAAATTTATGACAAAATCAAGATAGTCATACCTGTGCT
Organism: Triticum aestivum; assembly: GCF_018294505.1. Classification (NCBI taxonomy): domain Eukaryota; kingdom Viridiplantae; phylum Streptophyta; class Magnoliopsida; order Poales; family Poaceae; genus Triticum; species Triticum aestivum. The sequence goes on along the minus strand of NC_057795.1, from coordinate 385,672,681 downwards.
GTCGTAGAAGTGTTCCATGACATTACCAAAATTATCATCACGGAAGTGTCCACTTCCATGACGATAAATCGCGCGTCACAGAAGTGCTTTCGTCAAGGGTGACCGACACGTGGCATCCACCGTAACGGAACGCTGTTAAGCTATCGGGTCGGGTTTTGGATCCGATAACCTGTTAACAGCCCCGACCAATGGGGATTTTCCACGTGTAAAATCATCATTGGCTGGCGGAAACACGTGTTGGCTCACTGTTGGGACAGATGTCATCCACTCATTGGACAGAAGGCGCCTATGATACGTCGACACGTGGCACGGCCCAACAGAGGCCCATTCCTGTGAAAAGGCCGGCCCGTTTGACTTGGTCAAAAGGTGGCGGGCCGGCCCATGGAAAGCCTGTTAATGGCATGTTCGCATATAGCCCATTTGTAGCCCGCTAACCCAAGGCCCGTTACGCCCTATCCGAATTAGGCCCAGTAGCGTCATCTGGGCCATCCAATACGATTCCAGCCCATTTTCACTTCTGGCCCATGTATGTCCCATGACGTCTTTCGGCCCATATGAGGCCCTATGTAACTGTTGGCCTATTAACGGCCCGTGGTGAAACTGGCCCGCAATGAACAGTGTATCACTTTACACCCATTAACGATCCGTGGTGAAACTGGCCCGTAATGAACAGTATATCACTTTATACCCATTAAGGGCCCGTTATTCAGTTGGGCCGTTTCCAGCAAATGTTATCTTTCGGCCTTCTCAGGGCCCATTTATTCTTGGGCTCATTTCCAGCATTCATTTACTTACGGCCCGTTACTGTCATTTTCTGCATATGGGCCAAATTCAGCCCGTGGTTACATCGGCCCGTTTGTGGTCCGTTAATACGTTGGGCTGTTTTCATAGCGTCATCAAATACGGCCTATTAACGATGGCCCGTTATGGTCATATGGCCCGTATAAGGCCCATTCATGATACGACCTGTAGAAGGCCCATTGTTTCTACGACCCGTAGAAGGCCCATTGTTTCTACGGCCCGTAGAAGGTCCATTGTTTCTATGGCCCGTAGAAGGCCTACTTTTTCTACGTCCCGTAGAAGGCCCACTGTTTCTACGACCCATAGGAGGCCTAGTGTCACTACAGTAAATATTAGCCCATGGTTATTGTGGCCTAGTTTTAAAAAGAACTGCACTGACTACAATCAAACAAATAAACAAGACAACAAGGAAATAAATAAGCAAGCAACTTATGCTAGGCTATCACGGCTGTTACACATATTACATCCACTGGGCATCAAAGTTCGCCACCAGTGCAAATATAGGGAACAAAGCAACAAATCATATACACTGGTTGTCAAAGTTGGCGACCAGCGCAAATAAACGCCGCAGCAAAACAAATCCAGAACTGAAACCACTTCAGAAGATTTCAAGAAACAATATCCTGGGTACCCATAATGCTGGCAAGACGCTTAGCAAGCTTATTAACTTTCTCTTGTTTGGCGCTTAAATCCTCCAGCGCTTGTTGTTGCACCAGAAAATATGCATCTGAATTCTGCAGGGACTTCCTCAGTCCTTCAGCTTCCTATCGCAGCACATCTGATTGATGTCTTTCAACTTGAAGTTGAGATTCAAGAAGACGAACTGATTCAGACAGCGAGTTCGAAGAGCTTGTGCCAGCAGTAGTGGCCAGTAACTTGAACACCACATCAAGACAGGACTTTTGGGTTCCCTCACTATCGTCAAGATAGTTTTTATCAGCTTTCTTGGAGACCAACAGGGATGTCTCACTATCTTGAACCTTATCTGCATTACTTCCTTTACCATTGGATAACACGGTACTGTTCTCCAATATTTTGTCCGCATTCTAAAAGAGAAACAAGCAGACACATCACATGTTTACCATGTTGTATATGAAACTCATTTTGGTAAATGAGTTCATTAGTAAAGTGGACAGGATAACAGCATGAAACAAACATATATCTATGTACCATGGTCACTTTATGGTCTATATCATTCTAGTTTTTGTTGCCAAATCAAGATAGAGACACAGTTCAAATAATATTTGTTCAAGACAAAGCAGAATAGACAGAATATAAGTGTGGGTAACTATAAAGCAATAACAACACTTGTAATGTGCATGACATGAGAACATAACTGTTTATTCAATTGAAACTGAAATCAACATAGAGCAGGTTACAACAGGAAACCAGTTAAAGAAACAGGTTTAAAACATACCTGTTGCGCCATTGGAGTTTCAATTCCATCCTTCAAATTTGAAAATAGTTGGTATGAGTAAATACAGTAATGCAAGATCAAAGGAGTATGAACCATAGCTACAGAACCTGACCTGAGAACAAATCTTCTTCTCCTTTAAGCATTGAGTTGGGATTCAGAGTGGTGGTCCTCGTGCTTTGGGCACTGCAGTTCCCTTACTAAGCGCTCGTGTTTGGGTGCTCTATGGTGGAGACGGTGCTGTGTCAACTGGAACTGGGTTACTATCTGTCGGGGTTGGGGTTAGAAGGGGTGTAGCTGGTTCTCTGTCCAACTGGGTAGGGGTACAATCTGCGAGAGTCTGGGTTATGTGTGGTGGATCTGGTCCTTGGGCAAGTACAACCGTGGTTCTATCTACATCAACTGGTAGCACTATCTTTTCTGAAGACCATGTTGTTACTCCCTTAGATACTGCCATCACGCTCTCCAATTCAAATGGCTGATAAACAAGAAAAGTAATTAAAAGTATAGACATTGTATGATAGACAGGTGCAATGGATAGTGGGGAATAAAAGAGGGCATGAATAATTCATATTTATGTTGTCTAACCAAATAGGATAGCATGACACAATTTCACATATATGATGGCTAACTAAACATGATAGCATGACACAATTTCACATTATGATGGCTAACTAAAAAAGATGGAAAGACATAGTTCAAAATATGAGACTATGTAAACAGGATGACATGACATAACTATATAATGTGTTTATTAAATAGGTTGGCATGCCATAATTCACATACATTCATGGATAGAATGCCATAATTCTAAATATGATGACTGTAAACACTAAACAGGATGAGATGATATAACTATATGATGTCTTTATTAAATGGGTTGCCATGCCATAATTCAGATAGATGATGTGTATGTACTATGTAAACATGATGGCATGATATAATTCAAATATATGATTTATATAGTAAGCACGTAAACAGATGGCAATCTATATATGATGTAAAAACTAAGCAATGCAAGACAACATGCATGACATGGGTAATATAACCCTGCCAAGTTTGAGCATAGACCTCAGGGGGGAAATAGGACTGGTCATCAGTCTCTGAATCCTCCTCTAAGGAGCTCTCTGTAGCCAGCAAGATGTCTGCTTCAGCAGGTAGCATTGTCTGCTCTGAATACCTTGTTTTCACTCCAGATACTTCCATCACCGCTTCAAATGGCTGATGCACAGGAAGAGTAGTTGAATATATAAACATTGTCGACAAATGGAACACGTAATACAAAAAAATGATAGCATGATATAATTCACATACATGATGATTGGCTAAACAACATGGCATTGCATAATTCACATATATAATGCCTTTGCAACAAGATAACATTGTATAATTCACATATATAATGTCTTGCAACAAGATGGCAATGCATAATTCACATTTATGGTAATTAGACACTGAACAGGTGGCATTCACACAAAGCATGTCTAAACTAATCAAATGGTATAGCAATATGAGACACCATACGCATGATATGAGCAACATAACCCTGCCAAGTTAGAGCATACACCTCGGGGGGGGGGGTAGGACTGGTCATCTGTCTCTGAATCCTCCTCTGAGGAGCTATCCGTAACCAGCGACATATGTGCTTCGTCAGATAGCATAGTCTGCTCAGAAGACCTTGTTTTCACTCCAGAATTTGCCATCACCGTGTCAAATGGCTGATGCACACGAAGAGCAGTTGAATGTACTAACATTGTTGACAAATGTAATATGTAACAAAAAAAGGATGGCCTGATATAATTTACATATAAGATGACTGGCTAAGCAGGATGGCATTGCAAAATTCACATATATGATGCCTGGCTAAACAAGGTGGCGTTGCATAATTCACATAAACGATGAATAAACTAAACAGATGGCATTCGCACAAAGGATGTCTAAACTAAGCAGATGACATATTTGATGTATAAAGTAAGCAATGCAAGACACCATATGCATGATATAACCAACATCAGCATGCCAAGTTAGAGCGAAGACCTCAGGGGGTAAATAGGAGTTATTTTCTCCTTCTGAATCCCCCTCATAACAGATATCTTCCTCTCGATTACAATCCGAAATGCGTGGAGGGGGGGCTGCCTTTGCGCCTACCATGGAGCGACGTCTGCATGAAATTATATTGCCACGCAAGGCTCGTCTCTTTTGCTCTACATGTTCAGTTCCATTGTTTACAATAACTGTCATGCATAGGAATAAAACATAGTGAGATTATGTAAGGAGTGCATGCAGAAATCCAGAGTGATGGTAGCAACCTGTGGATAGACCCAAAACCAATAATAGCAGGCAGATAATGGCTTCAGTTAATAAATACAGATAATGGCTTCAGTTAATAAATACAGATAATGGCTTCTTTACTGTTTGTTTCCCACCCAACATGAAACTCATAGTAGACACCGGAGATTAACCAGATAGTAGATAGATACTATTTATAGCGGCCCCGATATGTACACCACAAACATTTAAAAACTTAAGTTTGACCATTAGTTTGGAGCTGACTCAGAGTCTAATCGGTGAACAGGACGATAAAGTAGCATGTAATATTAAGCGATGCATAACGTAAGTAGACACGAAAGAGTGCGACCTCTCTTGCGGACCCGTGTAGTCCTCGAGGTCATCTGTTCAGTTGATGATGGTAATGCAGTTTTCATGGCTGCCAGCGGCGGGGAAGAAGATCTGAGGTGGCGAAAGACAGTCTGGAGGCCGGATCCCTGCTGTGCTGGACCCTTCTGTCGTTGGAGCAGCTGAGCTGGGGTGGACGACGGCGCAGCAGGAGCAGGACAAACCACACAAGGTTTTCTTTGAAAACTATCTGTAAGAGAAGTAATTCTGTAAGGGCTCGTTTGAATTGGAGGATTCCAACAATGCAGGGATAGGAAATAGACAGGAATAGGATAGGAATGCACATGCAAAACAGAGAATTTAAAAACACAGGATTTCTGCCAATCTAGGTGTTTGATTCACAACAATTGGAAGATCACAGGATGCAAAGAAACATGGTGAGATTAAGTCAAACCACAAGAAAATGTACGGCTATAATGCTACTATGCTACTATCTCTTAGTCTTGTGCTTCATGAATAGGAATTTTAAAAGGAGGACAAGTGAAAATTAAAATCCCTACATTTTTTCTTTCAAGGAGACACTAAAGGAACCAATCCGTGTGCTCAGTGGACAATATATATAACATGTAGAGTAAAAAAGAGATGCAACAAGTGTACAACCTCTTTGGCGAAGCCATGTCGATCTCAGTGTGATTGGGTTGGCCGGTGAGGATGCTCCGGCTGACTTTGCTGTCGGAGGAGGGGAAGAAGATCTTAGGCGTCTGGAGATGGAGCCCGAGGTACTGCTCCGCTATGATGGAGGGTTTCGTTGTTGGAGTAGCTCCGGTGAGTTGTACGACACCGAGGCTGAAGCAGGACAAGAGAGATAACGAACAACGTTAACCTGAGTGGAATTCTAATAGCATCTCCAATACATGACATAAAATACATAACCACAAAGTGCTAGATGTAAAATACATCAGCCGCTCATCTCTGAACTTAACTGTCGAAACTGAACTTAACTGTCGAAACTGAACCTAACTGTCGAAACTGAATTTTGCTGTCGAAACTGAATCTTGCTGTCATAACTGAATTTTGCTGTCGAAACTGAATGCACTAGGTGAGGCTACACGTCGGTTGACAGACTTTTTCATCTCTGGTCAGTCGATTTTGCAGCCGTCGGATACGAAATCAAGGGCCTATGGTTCATCTTCAACCTCCACCCCCCTGAGCCGCCAGCCACCACCGGCCAAACAGCAGCCCCCCGCTGCCCGCGGCCGGCGGTGCGCCGCCCCGCCCGCCCTGAAAACACTCCCCACCGCCGGTCCACCGCTGCCCCGGCCATCCCGCTAGGCCCCCCAGTGCCGAGCTTTTTCTCCGGCGATCCTCACGCCACCGCCCCGCCACCGCCGGCGACCGCCGCCCCCATCCTGAACCCTAAGATAGATAGTGGGGTACCTCTCCGGCGAGCCCCCCTCCCCGCTGCGGCTGGTTCTTCCTTCACCCCGACGAGCCCACCCCTTGAAAATCGACTGACCCAAAAGTCAATTCAGTTGACTAAAGTGTAGCCAAATCGGAGCAGCATCGCAAGCAAGAGCAAGAGCGAGAGGAGCAGCGCGAGCAAGAGCAATAGCAAGAGCAGACCAGGCAGGGGACTGAGAGCAAGAGCAGAGCAGTAGCGCGAGCGAGAGCTAAAGCAGCAGCAGCTCCTACTGATGTGGACGTCGCCGCCGAGGGAGCGACGCCGTGGAGGAAGTGGCCGGTGACGCCGCCGTGGATGGAGCCACGCCGTGTCGGCTCGGGACCGAGCGCCACAGCACCGTGAGATCGAATCAAGAAGAAAATGTGGCAATTAGTGTACAACCTCTTTGGTGGCGCCGATTAGGCCGCAGCTTCATCCGAGGAAACGGTGATGATGATGCTCTTCCGGTGGTGCAGGTGAAGACGGCGGTGTGGGAATGGAGGTGGCGCGAAAGATGAGGGGAATGTCGGGGCAGCTCCTTGGAGGTGGAGGACGGGGTGGCTGAACCGGCGGGACGATGAGATTGGCGACGGATCCTCATCCGATACGGTGGATGAGGGACGTCGAGGTGTTGATGTGGACAACGTCGTCGGGGAAGAGGCTCCGGCTGGGTGGCGGACGGAGCAGGGTGTGGGGTTTCATCATGGGTTTTCGCGGCCTCGATGTACGAATGGGTGGGCAGATGGGATGGCAGTGGGGAACCATGGCTTAGAGACGCGCTTGTCCGAAATGTGGGGTAAGTTACGAAAGTACCCCCACCGATTTGAGGCGGTTCTTTCGGTTCAGGGGTACCACGGGCATTTCGCATGTCGGGATTTCACAGGAGGTGGGAGTTTTCGCGCGCGTTGTAATTTCGGAATAGCAAGGCGCAGGTTGAGATGGAGGGAGTTGTCGGAGCACAACGAGACAAAGATATATCTTAAATATTTCGGGCTAACAAGGCGCGGGTTGAAATTTCCGGACAAGCCTAACGTGTACTGTACCAAATCAATGCGCACAACAAATGTCATTCAAAACTTTGAATTCATCTTATGTTCAATTAAAATATTTCGCTACGTGTATAATGCATGCAACCTACTACTCAAATGAACGTTTTAGTGCATTCCAAACGTATATACTACCGCTTCAATATGAACTAAATTTGAATAAGATCTACAGTAATGATTGTTGTGAAGTCAAAGCATTTGAATTCGTTTCTCTGTTTTAATAAGATCTACAATCATCATTATTGTCAAGTTAAACTATCGTTTGTGTATTATCCTCACAGCACACCACATGATTAGTCTCGAGTTACATATGAACTATGTGTACTATATGAACTCGAACTAGATTTTTTGAATCCACTTTATTTTGATTTCAAATCACATTACCTTTCTAGGTCTAGCTAGATCTTCATACTCTAAACCATGTCTCATATGTATAATGTGTTTATCACATTATGTATGGTGCCCCGCCCCCCTACGCCTACAAGTATTTAGATGTGAGTTGCAAACACCACACATTACCACAAATTCAAATAAAATGTGAGAATTTTCGATACATAGTATTGTTTAGATTGCTCGATATTTAGTTGTAAGCTGCAAACGCCGCACATTATCACAAATTCAAATAAAATGTGAGATTGTTTGATGTATAGTATGGTTTAGATTGTTCGGCATTTAGCCGTGAGTTGCAAACGCCATGCATTATCACATTATGGTATAACATGTGCACAACACGTGTATCACCGCTATATTCATGCATGCAATGTTTAAAACACTATGATCTCCTATTCAAATATATGAATCCGCTTTCATATCAAATTATGATCTTTGTTAGTCTCTTACACCCACACAATCCTCTAACCTTTGTAGCTACCACTAACTTTCTCTCGTGCATGCACACACCCTCCTCGCCCTCCCCCTCCCTCGGCATTCTATCCACCGGGCACATTCATTTTTTTCTTTAGGTCGTTCTCCCAGAGTCTCCACAACTCCTTTCCGACACACACCGATCGATAAACCTCTCCAGCGATGCCTGCCTACAGCATACACACACAGCTTCAATCTCCTCCTTTATGTGTCCTTGCCTCGTGTCCCTCATATGGTCAGACACACGTGTAAACTCTCGCCCCTCTTTTCATCGATCTCACAACCGCACACTCCTCCCCCTATCTAGCTAGTAGTTGGGCCTCTAGCACCACCTCCTAGCTCCATTCTCTCTGTCTATCCATCTCGCTGGGCCTTATTTGCCTCTAACAAATGGACGTACACCGACCGACCTCTCGCTATACATATAGCCAGCTAGGTCCTTATAACTCGTTTTTACCCACACATTGATCGATCTACCTCATTAGTTGTGTCTCTCCCTTCCTCCGACAAACAACAATTGATCTACCGATCTAGTTAGGTTTGCTTACCAAACACATGGTTCCCCTTCATCATCCATGGATGTGTCCCGACAGATCTATCACTCACAGGCACACACAGAAACACATCCCCACTCTTATTGATAACATTGCAGTTCCACCCTCAGTTTGTCTAGTAGGCCTCTCCCAACATCTCCGAGAAGCAACTCCATCACCCATCCAGCACTCTACACCTCTCCCTCCCTCTCCCTCCCTCTCTCTCTCCCCCCTCTCTCTCTGTCCCATCATATTTCCCGTCCTTCAGTTATATATGGATGTCGACCGATCTCCCTCAAGACATAGCTGGGTCTCTCCTTCTCAACACATATACGAGTCGTTCTCTATAGTTAGGCCTCTGCCTCCCCCTCCCCCACCCCCCCACACACACCGATACATCAAGCGCTCTAGTCATGTCTCCCTGCCACACACAAACTTGACATGTGCCCTCTAATGTTCCGGTAGGCCAGTCGCCCTATATCATTGACTTGCACACACACACACACACACACACACAATTTCGATGGCTCTCTTCATCGATCTCGCACCCACCCACTTGATCCTCTCTTCGACTCTATCGATAGCTATGACCCCTCCCTCTCTTCTCGTGGATTGCCCGACCCTCTATGTATGATATGGATAGGCCTCCATTTCACACACATTGCATGCAAAAATTTGTTTGAGATGTCATCGACACATATTCCCACAAATAATTCACAAAATCAACCCCCCACCCCACCCCCACCCCCACCACAAAACAAAAAACACTCACGAACGCGGTTTGTATCTCTCACACACACCCACGTAGGTGGGGGACGTGCATGAAGAGAAGAGGTGCATGCACGATGCAAGTACTCCCATCTCTTTCCCAACCACACCCGCACGGGTACACGGTGGAGCTCATTTCTGTACGAAAAAGGCAGCCCACGTGGTAATTTGGCACGTGTACTGGTTGTCCACTTGGTGGAGGGAGGATCGTCTACCACGGGTGAACAAACAAATTGCGACTTGACGCGTTATGTTAAATTAAAAAAAGAGGCAAACCATGTGGGGCCTACCTTAGAGGGAAGGCTCTATACATTGGAGTACTTTTGATGTGTCCCGTCAACTCGCAGAACGAGGAGAAGCTTGCTTAGTATGCCGTCTCCCCCGCCCATGGGCGTGGTGGCTCACAGGATGAGGTGAAGCTTGCTCCTCCCTCGCCCATGCGCGCGGTAGCTCGTAGGACGAGGAGAAAAATTTACTACTCCCTTCGTTTACTCCTCGTCCCTACTACCTTGGTTATAGAGATTATATCATATTGTTTGGAATATATATGTCCTTTAGTAGATTTAAATATGAACTACTAGTACATACTCCACACACTGATGTATATAGACGTATTTTAGAGTGTACATTCACTCATTTTGCTCCGTATGTAGTAGCACTCAGTTTGGGTGTTTGGTAGAGTGCATGGAGGGTGCATGAGTCCACACTAGTTTAGCACAAATACACTAGAAGCATGCATAAAGAGATCATGCATGAAGAGGGGTGTTGAGTTGAGCATGCATGAAGAGGGAACAACTATGCTGAGACGAGAACGCAACCAAACACACCCTGTATGCCACGCATGTTCATACCATTTGTGCCTTTCTACTTCACTTACTGCGCTACATTACTCAGGTTCGTACGTCCACTCCTAGGTACATGTCCGTCTCGTAGTTCCAGTGCCACGTGTTCTTCATATAGATGGAACGATCGTTGCATAACACGTGCGCCTTGATGCTAGATGTCTCACGTGTTGGCAAAAGGTTGAACAAAGCTCACGTAAAAAAATAGAGTGGAAGAACATAGATTCCGGATGACCGAGAAGGAGCAAGGAACCTCGTGGTGGAGCATTTGCACTCATAATATTTAATATTATTCAACGATATAAAATTAACCAATCATCTCCACAATGGACTGGAAGAGTACGAAACACGACAGCCCAGTGTAGTTACATCGTACTAGTACATGGCTAACCCACGCTATCACCATATTTCTTGGCTTCCGTGCGACACCTATCTCTAGTAATCCGGCAGCCTGTATCGCTTCTCCCTCCTCGTCTCTATCAAATTGCGGTGGGCTGGCGTTTCTGCCGTCTATTGAGGTCGGTTAACTATCACATGTTAGCGACATGCCAAGAGCATTCTAAAAAAAATTCCTTTCACGTTCCGTTTTCAAAAAGAAAAAAAATCCTTTCACGTACGAATTTGCCTGTATGCTTTGAGCAACTTGCATGTCCTATACTGCTCATGTTTGATACTCTAACTTCGCTAGAGGTTAGACTAACTCATGACTAACCCTGAACTAACTGTAGCCAAAGAGGTGTTTGGGTGACAGGGTTAGATTGAGAATAAATGGACTTGATGGAGAGGGAAAAGTGATTTTTCAGTGGTCCCAATGAGAACTATCTCCAGTTAGCACCTCTTGGGTGGGATAGTTTTTTTTGGTGGGTTCGGTGCAACTTGCTCCAATTTAAACCCTCATGCTTGGATACTTTAGGGCTATTTGAGCCCCAACTAGCTCAAACTAACTCTAACCCATGGATCCAAACAGGGCCTATGGCCAGTCTCGACGCGGAGCAGTCGCCTGCACCGGGAAGCAGCGCTCTCTCGGCCGTCGCGCCACTTCAAAGCCGGCGCCAGTGAGAGGTCGCCTCTGCTCTGGCCGGGCATTAATGCGGCACTGACGCTCTAGGGCGACGCTGACCGTTTCATGCGGGAAGCGCACTCTGGCAAGGGAGTATAGGTTTTGAACCGTTTCATACGTATTTTAGAGTGTACATTCACTCATTTTGCTCCGTATGTAGTAGCACTCTCCCTCGCCCCTCTACCCTCGCCCACGTGGTGTACGTGCAGCAATTCATTCGGTCTCATATAGCCAGAACGATATATACTGCACTACCATTATTGCTCGACTTCCCGAAGAGGCGAAGAGCCAATCGGAAGGTTAATATTTTGGAGATGCCAAGCGCAAGGTTATAGGAGAACGAGTAGTAGGTGCCACGTCATTTATAAATAATTTTTTTCTTCAGTGGCACATACGCAATATGATAGGTTCATATGGAGAGAAAAGGAAACCGCTCCACTATATACATAGTTAGGACGGGCCAGCCTACACGGTTGCTTGCTGGGGTTGCTCTCTTCACACTCTCTCGCACAAAACGACTATGGCCACATCTCTAACATCCCGGTGGATCACGTCCGCTTGGGGAAGGGGTGGATGCTTAGTGTAGATGCGGTGGCCGTCGCCGACGGTGAAAACCCACTGTCAGCACGTCCCGATCAGGGGTCCCCACCGTTCTCTCTCACAAAACTAGTGAGGTTGCCTTCGTCCCTTCCTCACTGCCGCGACGTGGGCAGTTGCCGCCTCCCGCCGCCCGCCTCAAGGTTGAGCTACGTCCCTCAGGTACAACTCCCTTTACAGCCGGCTTGCACCACTGCTCCAGCTGCCCACATCACTCCCTATGGATATTTCTCTACTTCTTTGCCCCGCACATACCTGATACCTTGTAATGCCCCGGATACAACTTTCCATATTCGTAACTCCGACTCTTGCCTTTTCCGGAGATGTGGTTTATTATTTACTCCGTGGTTGGGTTTTTGTCTGTTGTTTTGCATTTTGTTCTTGTTATGCATCTCGTCTCATAGCATCATGCGCATTGCATCAGCATCGTTTTCATAAAACTTGCATCCGTTCGGGTTCCGCCGGTTCTCTCCGTTGTCCGTTCCGAGTCCGGACACACTCGCACGCGCCCGCGGCACCTCCAAAATATTATTTTATAAGTGGCATAAAAATGTTCTCGGAATGGGTTGCAACTTGTCGTGCGGTCTTATTATAGTGTAGACAGGCCGCCTGCCAAGTTTCGTTGCATTCGGAGCACATCTGATAGCCCAACCGTTAAAGTTACAGCCGCACTATAGCCGGTCTAGCGTCGGTCGTTTTCGGTATCTGGAAGCTGCCACCGGGTCGCTCTGTTTCTCTCTCTTCTCAGCTCGAGGCATTCTACACAGCCCACCTGCAGCCACCTAGCCCCCCTCTGTCCGGAGCGCACGATCGCGATCCGAGGGTCCGGAAACCCCCTCCAAACCCTCCTAATCCTCTAACCCTAACCCCCTACCTATTTAAGCCCCTCCTCCTTCCTTTTTGGGCATCGCAGCCGTTTCCCTACCTCCCAGCCGCCTCCCTCCTCGAAATCAGTGCCTCCCTCCCTCGGATCTGGCGCTGCCAGCCCGCTGTTGCCACTTGGCGCCACCCAATTGGCCAGCCGTCGCCGCAGAAGCCTCCTTCGCCCACTCCTCGCTCGCCACCTGTTCCCCGCGCTCCCCCTCAGCGCCGCAGGGCCCGCCCAGCCCAAGTCCGCGCCGCCGCAGCCCGCGAGGGCCCGAGCACCCCGCGCCTCCCGCTCCCGATCTGGATCGAGGGGAGGAGCCCCTCGACCCCGAGCCCTCGTCGCCCCAGCACCTCCTCGTCCGCGTTGCCTTCCCCGTCGTCCTGCCAGAGCAGCGCGCCGCCGCCGCCGAAGCTTCGCCAGGCCGGAGCCCCGCCTCCTCATCTCTCCCTTCTCCTCCTCCACTTCTCTTGCGCCCCCGCTGACCCCTTCCTCCCGCAGGTAGCCGCCACCGCCATGGAAATCACCGTTGCCGGCCACGTCTTCGACCGAACCAGGCTGGGATCCACCGGATCCGGCTGCCCTCGGCTGGATCCACCCGTTCCCGTCCATCCCGGCCGTCCCCGGCCACCGGTGCCCTCGCCGGAGACCTCCTCCGTTCCCTGCATCGCCTGAAGCCGCGGCGGCTCTGCTTCCTGTCGAGCAGAGGACGCCGCTCGTCCCAGCCGCGTTGACTCGCCTCGTCGCCAGGTGGGTCGCGCGCCCCGCAGCCCAGCGCAGCTCCTGCTATCAGCCTGCTTCCCCAAGGCCCAGCGCGCCCCTCCTCCAAGCCCAGCTTCTTCCTCCACCAATTCGGCCTCAAAGGCCCATGGGTGAGGTCCCCGCGGCCCCTCCTCTCTTTAGCCCAGTAGTGTAGCCAGATTTGGCCCATATAGTTTTTTTCCTGCTGCTGCGTTTTTGTCATTTATCCAGTGATTAACAGATTTGCAGAAAACCCCTCAATATTCATGCATTTAATATCTCACAAACCGTGCATCGGATTAAAATAATTTATATATGTAAAATGCTCAGAAAATTGTGTAGATTAATAATATGCCATTTTCATCCATGTTTAAAATGTTTAACATGCTGTTTGTGTTTATTTTGCATAATGCCATGCTAAAATGATTTATTTCATAACTAAATAACCGTAGCTCCGAATTTAATAAACTTTATATGTAAATGGGGTGGAAAAATGCCTAGATTAACATGGTGCACTTTATTTTCCTATTTAATAACAATAAAATTGTGTTTAGGGCAGAACAGTACCAAATCCATTATTTGCACATGGGGATTTTCCGGAATTGTTGTTTGTTGTTTCCGGCCTCATCTAAACTTGCCTAAATAGTTAGTTTCCATATGCTTCACCTCTTGCCATGTTTAACAACATTTAATATTGTTGTGTTCCTAAACGAGAGAGAACTAAATACTTGCATGTGGTGTTTCTTCAATATGCAACTCGTTGCATATTGAGCTCCACTTAATTTGTAGTATTGTTTGTGCACTTTGCCATGCCATGCCTCATTAAACCGGACATGCATCATACTTGATTGTGCATCATGCCATGATTATTCTTGTGTGTTCACTATGTTGTTTGTTTCTTTCGGGTGTTGCTTCTTAGTTCCGGTAATGTTGCGATTGTGAGGATTCGTTCGACTACTTCCGTTCGTCTTCTTCATGGACTCGTTCTTCTTCCTAGCGGGATTTCAGGCAAGATGACCGCTACCCTGGATCTCAATACTATCATTGCTATGCTAGTTGATACGTTCTATCGCTATGCTACGCTACCTATCACTTGTTCTTCAAGCCTTCCCAAATTGCCATGAACCTCTAACCTTTGACACCCTTCCTAGCAAACCGTTGCTTGGCTATGTTACCGCTTTGCTCTGCCCTCTTATAGCGTTGCTAGTTGCAGGTGAAGTTGAAGATTGCTCCATGGTGGACAGGATTTTGGTTGGGATATCACAATATCTCTTATATTATTAATGCATCTATATACTTGGTAAAGGGTGGAAGACTCGGCCTTATGCCTGGTGTTTTGTTCCACTCTTGCCGCCCTAGTTTCCGTCATACCAGTGTTATGTTCCCGGATTTTGCGTTCCTTACGCGGTCGGGTGATTTATGGGACCCCCTTGACAGTTCGCTTTGAATAAAACTCCTCCAGCAAGGCCCAATCTTGGTTTTACCATTTTCCTCACCACCACCTATATTTCCCTTGGGAGTAATTAACCCAAGGGTCATCTTTATTACAGCCCCCCCGGTCCAGTGCTTGTCTAAGTGTTGGTCCGAACCGGGCAGACTGCGGGGCCACCTCGGGGCAACTCGAGGGATGGTTTTACTCGTAGGCTGACCTATCCGGTGTTGCCCTGACAACGAGATATGCGTAGCTCCTATCGGGATTGTCGGCGCATCGGGCGGCTTTGTTGGTCTTGTTTTACCATTGTCGAAATGTCTTGTAAACCAGGATTCCGAGTCTGATCGGGTCTTCCTGGGAGAAGGTCTATTCCTTCGTTGATCGCGAGAGCTTGTCATGGGCTAAGTTGGGACACCCCTGCAGGGTATAATCTTTCGAAAGCCGTGCCTGCGGTTATAGGCAGATGGGAATTTGTTAATGTCCGGTTGTAGATAACTTGACACCAGATCCAAATTAAAACGCATCAACCGCGTGTGTAGCCGTGATGGTCTCTTCTCGGTGGAGTCCGGGAAGTGAACACGGTCTTTGGGTTATGTTTGACGTAAGTAGGAGTTCAGGATCACTTCTTGATCATTGCTAGTTGACGACCGTTCCGCTTGCTCTCTTCTCGCTCTTATTTGCGTATGTTAGCCACCATATATGCTTAGTCGCTGCTGCAGCCTCACCACTTTACCCCTTCCTTTCCCATTAAGCTTTGCTAGTCTTGATACCCATGGCAATGGGATTGCTGAGTCCTCGTGGCTCACAGATTACTACAACAACAGTTGCAGGTACAGGTTATGCGATGATCATGACGCGAGAGTGATGCTTGCTTGCGTTGAGTTCTTCTTCTGCTTCTTCTTCGATCAGGGGATAGTTTCCAGGTCGGCAGCCTGGGCTAGCAGGGTGGATGTCGTTTGAGCTTCTGTTTGTGTTTTATCCGTAGTCGGATGTTGATATTGTTTATGATATATTGTTGTATTCGTGTGGCATTGTATGCCTTATGTATGTATCCCCATCTATTATGTAATGTTGATGTAATGATATCCACCTTGCAAAAGCGTTTCAATATGCGGTTCTATCCTTGGTGGGACCTTCGAGTCTCTTTAGGATAGTATCGTATATTGGGCGTGACAAGTTGGTAATCAGAGCCTCGACCGACCATAGGAGCCCCCTTGATTGTTGGCCGTTGTTGAGTCTAGAAGATAACTATTTTGAGTCTTAGGATTATATATATCGGAGAGTAGGATTCTTTTTACTCCTCAGCCCCCTTCATCGCTCTGGTGAGGTCTCCTGACGTAGATGTTTTGACTTTCCTCTCCTCAAATTTCACTAAATTTTTTTAGGATCACGTGGGTATCTTGGAATCGTTCCAATGGTTTTGTGATGAGAACATTGTTCTTGGTGCCTCTTGTCTATTTATGTGGCTTTGACCCGGGGAGTTGAGCTCTGAGGTGTTGTCGTCACAATTTTATCGTTGCAGTTCTGGAATACCTGGGATTTGCCGACATCGAAAATCTCTTTTATGCAGTTGTTGGTGAGATAACCCCGATAACCCAGTACTGGGGCAAGCTCGGGAGTATTTCCATAACTCGTATAACGGATGCTTTTCGAAGGTTGAGGTATAGATTTCCGGAGTTTTCTTGGTTATGTGTTGGATGTAGGTATTGTTAGTTTGGGTGAGATATATTGCTTCCCCTGTATCCCCAACACCAGATTGCATAACCAGAAAGTTTTGGGAGTTTATAGGTGGGAATTCAAGTAGCTCCTAGAATATCTTTTCGACAGATGCATGATATGAGATTGGGGTTCGACGTCTAGTGGCCCGCCTTTCCACGGTCGTTTTTACAGTGGTCTCGTTGTGTCTTAAAGAACCCTTGGCTATGCTGGTTCGGGGACACTTCGTATGTCATGTGCACTGCCTTGTACATGATGGTGCTGTACAATCGAGCCCGTGTGGGCCCCACCACGAAAACTTCGGACAGAATCTCTATCATATGTTTGTTCTGGCTTATTCTGCAAGCCAAATCCTTTGTTTTGTTTTGAGTTGTGGTATTCGAGTTGCTTCAATGTCAAGTGTTGATTCCATACCTTTCCTAAGCGGTGTTCTCATATTTCTATGGGAGTGGTAATCCTTCTGGTTCATCGAGATTGTCATGTTAATTCTTTTCCAACCGGCGTGCTTCTCTTCAAGTGGATCTGATCATTTTCAACATCTGCAAGATCAATTCTAAGTTTTCTCAACGGTATCTGTTTCATCCGTCCCAAGTTGTCTTTGTTTTCCCGCCCTCCCACCCTTTTCTTCAAGGACTCAGATTTCTTAATCAAGTATCCTTTTATTGATGGGAAGTCTCTCCATTCTTTTCCGCCAATGCTCTTATCCGGTGATTCTCAGGAAGACACTGAAGGAAGCTTCAAGTTCATCATCCTTCGTTCTTTTTTTCTTCTCCGGTGGATCCATTTCAAGCTTTCAGTGTCGATCATATTCTTTTCCTCGTGTCAAATGCTTTCTCATGCCGGTGCACCTCTCAATCACTCACCTCTTGCTATTCATTTGTTCTGGAGTGCTGAAGATATCTCGGAAGACTTGTGTTTCCATTCTCAATATGTTCAATATATTTTGAGGTTGTTATCTCATTCAAGTCATTTAATTCAACCGGTGCAATCCCCCCTTTCAATCAATTGTTCAACGATGTTTCTTTCGAGTGGGCCCTAACCCAAAGGTTTTTTCCCAGGATCTTACCTGACTCTTCTAATTTTCCTGGAGCCATTCCCAAAGTCTTTCGAAGTTTGACGTAAGAATGAATTATCATCAGTCAGATGCCTTTCCAAGATCGATTTCAAATCATTTCATTGTTGGCTCAACCTCTTCGCTTGTCATCATACCGGAGTATCTCAGTAATTTTGCTGGTGTTCCTCGTCGTCATTCTCAACATTTGAAGACTGAAGAAGTGTTTCCTCTAAATCTTGCTCCATTCTCTTGAAGATTCATGGTTCTAGCTTGATGCCATCCTCTCATAATTGTTTTCAATTGTGAGAATTCTTTTCACCCATCCGGAGCAATTCAAGAGTCTTTTTAGATTGATTCTCTGTAGCCCATCATCTTAGAATTATTCATTCTCAGCTTTCAACTCTCATTCTGGAATTCTTCCAGTGCATCGCTCAAATACCCTCTAATCAGCTCGTGATCTCTTTGTTCACTTGTATCTAAATTCCCTCAAGTATCTTCATTCGTTCTCTAATTCTTCCCGGTGTTTCTTTACCTTTACTTCGTTCGTTTTCAATTCTTACGGTGGTTCGTTCAAGAGTTCTCTTTTCTTGGTTATCATATCAATTCATTCGTTGTTTCCAAATTCCACCGGTGGTTCTATCTATACCTTCTCAAGTTTATGCTATATCTCTCTTAATTCTTTCTACGAGAATAAGTAGTATGCTAAATCTGTTGCTTGTCATCAATTTAAACTGGTGAAGGATAGGCATGACATAATTCTTATTCTTGTTTCGTCCAAGTGATTAATTCCTTCTTCCGGAGATCATTCATTATGAAGTAATTCTCGGTTCTAGTATTCATCTTTTCTTTCCGGAGTTCCAAGTTTTCTCGGTTATATCGTCACAAAGCTCCATCTAAATCATTGCAAGGCTTCACCTTGTGTTTCCAACTTCTTTTTCATTTCATCATCCTCTTATTACCGGAGTTCTTCATGGAGGCTCTACGTGATGGTTCATCAAGGATTTCTTTCATTCTCATTTTGTTCTTCAAGATTTCTCTCGAAGTTATGATCCGCCAAGCTTTACTCAAAATTAAACATGGTTCTCAACACATGTTTTGTTTTGGGGAGTTGAAGGATTCTTCTTCTTGCATTTCGAAGTGCAATTCCTTCTACCTTATCATCATGAGATGGTGTTATGTCAGCCTTGGCAATTTCTCCTCGTGCTTCATGATTCACAAGTTGTCAGGAATGAGTTAATTAAATCCATCATTTTTCTCTTTGTTCAAGATATCTTTTCGACCAATCAATCTTTTTGTTGGAGTTATCTTGGGTTAGTTTTCACCTAAAGCCTTCCCTAAGGAATGTTGCTATTGTGGTGCTTATCAATGATCCAAGTTTTTCTCCTATCCTCTCGGTGAAAGGACTTGTCATCTCCATGTTGACCTCAATACAAGCAATTGTTGTTTCGTTAGTGGCAGATTGTCACCTCATAATTTTGAGATGTTTTCCATAAGCCCACTACAAGCTTGTGCCTTTTGTTGTTGGTTTTCCAACAACTCCGTTCAATTCTTCTTCGCAAGGGTGCTTTCCAAGCTCATTTGTGGAACAAGTTGGCATTTTCTTCTCCATTCTTTTATTCCAGTGATCTATCTTCTATTCTTTCTTCCGAAGGCATTGTGATGTTGTTCTATTCACTCATCATCTTGTTTTGTGAGGATCATGTTCTTTTCATGCTTATCCATTTAATCGGAGTGTTATGTCATCTCTTCAAGTGTTTTCTTCTTATCAAGTTTTGCTCCCCTTCACAACCGGAGTGCTGTCTGAAATCCTTCTTACCCATTATGCCATTCTTTCAATAGTTCCAGAGGCAGTGTGTTGTTGATTTCATCAAGTATCCTCTCATTCTTGTCAAGTTCATGTTCAATTCTTCCATTTACAGTCGGAGTGCTGTCAAAATTATATCATTATTATTCATTCTTATCTCGTTTCAACCAGAGTGGTCTCAATCCCTTCTTGTCCATTGTGCTCGTCATTCATGTCTTTGTAACCTTCAAGTTCTCGTAATGTTCCTTGTTCCTCTTTTCTAACAGACTGTTTGCAATCTTGGCCATCTCCGTTGTTTTGTTTCTTTCAATTGTTCAACCTCTCAAGGTTCGTGGTTTCATTCTTTGGTCGAAGAAGCAACTTAGTTTTACCGCTTATCTTCCTCTTCCTTTTCCCTCCGGTGCCATCCTAGATCTCGGAACGAGATCCTCTCATAGTGGTGGAGTGTTGTAACGCCCCAGATACAACTTTCCATATTCGTAACTCCGACTCTTGCCTTTTTCGAAGATGTGATTTATTATTTCCTCCATGGTTGGGTTTTTGTCTGTTGTTTTGCATTTTGTTCTTGTTATGCATCTCGTCTCATAGCATCATGCGCATTGCATCGGCATCGTTTTCATAAAACTTGCATCCGTTCGGGTTCCGCCGGTTCTCTCCGTTGTCCGTTCTGAGTCCGGACACACTCGCACGCGCCCGCGGCACCTCCGAAATATTATTTTATAAGTGGCATAAAAATGTTCTCGGAATGGGTTGCAACTTGTCGTGCGGTCTTATTATAGTGTAGACAGGCCGCCTGCCAAGTTTCGTCGCATTCGGAGCCAATCTGATAGCCCAACCGTTAAAGTTACAGCCGCACTATAGCCGGTCTAGCGTCGGTCGTTTTCGGTATCCGGAAGCTGCCACCGGGTCGCTCTGTTTCTCTCTCTTCTCAGCTTGAGGCATTCTACACAGCCCACCTGCAGCCACCTAGCCCCCCCTCTGTCCGAAGCGCACGATCGCGATCCGAGGGTCCAGAAACCCCCTCCAAACCCTCCTAATCCTCTAACCCTAACCCCCTACCTATTTAAGCCCCTCCTCCTTCCTTTTTGGGCATCACAGCTGTTTCCCTACCTCCCAGCCGCCTCCCTCCTTGAAATCAATGCCTCCCTCCCTCGGATCTGGCGCTGCTAGCCCGCCGTTGCCACTTGGCGCCACCAAATTGGCCAGCCGTCACCGCAGAAGCCTCCCTCGCCCACTCCTCGCTCGCCACCTGTTCCCCGCGCTCCCCCTCAGCGCCGTAGGGCCCGCCCGGCCCGAGTCTGCACCGCCGCAGCCCGCGAGGGCCCGAGCGCCCCGCGCCTCCTGCTCCCGATCTGGATCGAGGGGAGGAGCCCCTCGACCCCGAGCCCTCGTTGCCCCAGTGCCTCCTCGTCCGCGTCGCCTTCCCCGTCGTCCTGCCGGAGCAGCGCGCCGCCGCCGCCGAAGCTTCGCCAGGCCGGAGCCCCACCTCCTCATCTCTCCCTTCTCCTCCTCCACTTTTTCTGCGCCCCCGCTGACCCCTTCCTCCCGCAGGTAGCCGCCGCCGCCATGGAAATCACCGTCGCCGGCCACGTCTTCAACCGAACCCAACCGGGATCCACCGGATCCGGCTTCCCTCGACCGAATCCACCCGTTCCCGTCCATCCCGGCCGTCCCCGGCCACCGGTGCCCTCGCCGGAGACCTCCTCCGTTCCCTGCATCGCCTGAAGCCGCCGCGGCTCTTGCTTCCTGTCGAGCAGAGGACGCCACTCGTCCCAGCCACGTTGACTCGCCTCGTCGCCAGGTGGGTCGTGCGCCCCGCAGCCCAGCGCAGCTCCTGCTGTCAGCCTGCTTCCCCAAGGCCAGCGCACCCCTCCTCCAAGCCCAGCTTCTTCCTCTCACCGATTCGGCCTCAAAGGCCCATGGGTGATCCCCACGGCCCCTCCTCTCTTTAGCCCAGTAGTGTAGCCAGATTTGGCCCATATAGTTTTTTTTTCCTGCTGCTGCGTTTTTGTCATTATCAGTGATTAACAGATTTGCAAAAAACCCCTCAATATTCATGCATTTAATATCTCACAAACCGTGCACGGATTAAAATTAATATATATGTAAAATGCTCAGAAAATTGTGTAGATTAATAATATGTTCATTTTCATCCATGTTAAAATGTTTAACATGCTGTTTGTTGTTATTTCGCATAATGCCATGCTAAAATGATTTATTTCATAACTAAATAATCGTAGCTCCGAATTTAATAAACTTTTATATGTAAATGCGGGTGGAAAAATGCCTAGATTAACATGGTGCACATTATTTTCCTGTTTAACAACAATAAAATGTGTTTTAGGGCAGAACAGTACAAATCCATAATTTGCACATGGGGATTTTCCGGAATTGTTGTTTGTTGTTTCCGGCCTCATCTAAACTTGCCTAAATAGTTAGTTTCCATATGCTTCACCTCTTGCCATGTTTAACACATTTAATATTGTTGTGTTCTTAAACGAGAGAGAACTAAATACTTGCATGTGGTGTTTCTTCAATATGCAACTCGTATGTATATTGAGCTCAATTAATTTGTAGTATGTTTGTGCACTTGCCATGCCATGCCTCATTAAACCGGACATGCATCATACTTGATTGTGCATCATGCCCATGATTATTCTTGTGTGTTCACTATGTTGTTTGTTTCTTTCGGGTGTTGCTTCTTAGTTCCGGTAATGTGCGATTGTGGAGGATTCGTTCGACTACTTCCGTTCGTCTCTTCATGGACTCGTTCTTCTTCCTAGCGGGATTTCAGGCAAGATGACCGCTACCCCTGGATCTCAATACTATCATTGCTATGCTAGTTGATACGTTCTATCGCTATGCTACGCTACCTATCACTTGTTCTTCAAGCCTTCCCAAATTGCCATGAACCTCTAACCTTTGACACCCTTCCTAGCAAACCGTTGCTTGGCTATGTTACCGCTTTGCTCTTCCCTCTTATAGCGTTGCTAGTTGCAGGTGAAGTTGAAGATTGCTCCATGGTGGACAGGATTTTGGTTGGGATATCACAATATCTCTTATATTATTAATGCATCTATATACTTGGTAAAGGGTGGAAGACTCGGCCTTATGCCTGGTGTTTTGTTTCCACTCTTGCCGCCCTAGTTTCCGTCATACCAGTGTTATGTTCCCGGATTTTTGCGTTCCTTACGCGGTCGGGTGATTTATGGGACCCCTTGACAGTTCGCTTTGAATAAAACTCCTCCAGCAAGGGCCCAATCTTGGTTTTACCATTTGCCTCACCACCACCTATATTTCCCCTTGGAGTAATTAACCCAAGGGTCATCTTTATTACAGCCCCCCGAGCCAGTGCTTGTCTAAGTGTTGGTCCGAACCGGGCAGACTGCGGGGCCACCTCGGGGCAACTCGAGGGCTGGTTTTACTCGTAGGCTGACTATCCGGTTGTTGCCCTGAGAATGAGTATGCGCAGCTTCATATCGGATTGTCGGCGCATCGGGGCGGCTTGCTGGTCTTGTTTTAGCCATTGTCGAAATGTCTTGTAAACCAGGGATTCCGAGTCTGATCGGGTCTTCCTGGGAGAAGGTCTATTCCTTCGTGATTGCGAGAGCTTGTCATGGGGCTAAGTTGGGACACCCCTGCAGGTATAATCTTTCGAAAGTCGTGCCTGCGGTTATAGGCAGATGGAATTTGTTAATGTCCGGTTGTAGATAACTTGAACCAGATCCGAATTAAAACGCATCAACCGCGTGTGTAGCCGTGATGGTCTCTTATCGGTGGAGTCCGGGAAGTGAAACACCGGTATTTGGGTTATGTTTGACGTAAGTAGGAGTTCAGGATCACTTCTTGATCATTGCTTGTTGACGGACGTTCTGCTTGCTCTCTTCTCGCTCTTATTGCGTATGTTAGCCACCATATATGCTTAGTCGCTGCTGCAGCCTCACCACTTTACCCCCTTCCTTTCCCATTAAGCTTTGCTAGTCTTGATACCCATGGCAATGGGATTGCTGAGTCCTCGTGGCTCACAGATTACTACAAACAACAGTTGCAGGTACAGGTTATGCGATGATCATGACGCGAGAGCGATGCTTGCTTGCGTGAGTTCTTCTTCTGCTTCTTCTTCGATCAGGGGATAGTTTCCAGGTCGGCAGCCTGGGCTAGCAGGGATGGATGTCGTTTGAGCTTCGTTTTGTGTTTTCCGTAGTCGGATGTTGATATTGTTTATGATATATTGTTGTATTCGTGTGGCATTGTATGCCTTATGTATGTATCCCCATCTATTATGTAATGTTGATGTAATGATATCCACCTTGCAAAAGCGTTTCAATATGCGGCTTCTATCCTTGGTGGGACCTTCGAGTCTCTTTAGGATAGTATCGCATATTGGGCGTGACGATACCTCTACTGGTTCTACGTACTATATTGTGATGGGTTTATGTTCTCATCAAACTAGTCCTAGTAATCTTATTCTAATCACATTCTTCAATTTCTTTGCCACAGGGATGCTCATCTCGATTTTGGTGAAAACTGCACAAAATGAACCGGATGGTCAAAAGGTTGCAAACTTCATTTATTAGGGGCAGCTCGAACATTGCAGCAAATTGAAGCCTGTCAGGGTTCACGGTTTCAAGGGCTAGGACTGCATGGATCGTTTTTTTTCTTTAGCTGCCTCTGTTCCAAAATAAGTGTCAACTTTAGTAGTAGTACAACTTTGTACTAAAGTTTGCACAAAGTGGAGACACTTATTTTGGAATGGAGGGAAGTACATATTTGCTATGATCTGTCAATCATTGAGATGCAATTAGGCATGCATGTTAGTCTCCTTTGTATATTGATGAGAATGTTGCAACGGGCAACCTTGGACGCAACATACATGTAACAGGAGCTGGAAGCTTCATAGCAATGTACCAAAATTTATCTCGTTGATAAATTACAGTATGTACTAATACTATACTAGTACTTCCTCCGTTCCTAAATATAAGTCTTTGTAGAGATTTTCACCATTAACCACATGCGGATGTATATAGATGCATTTTTAAGTGTAGATTCATTCATTTTGTTCCGTTATGTAGTTTCACCTAGTGGAATCTCTACAAAGACTTATCTACTAGTAATAGCTAGCCCCCACTACTAGGAATTCTCTATCCTCTCCCTTGAGGCCACTTCATCAAAATTGACGTAGCCGTATAGATGAAGTAAATCAATCAATAATAGCCGTCTGATCTAGACATTGAGAGGCTCCGCACTAAGCCACATGCAAGCATGCAGAAATACCGTGGCACATGCATGTGAGTGGGTTTAAATCACATCAACATGTCTGCATGCAAGCATGCCACCGGGTAGCCATGCATGTAAGTGAGATTTTAAGTCCCATTAAACATGTCAAAAAGAAAAATATAATCCCATTACTGCAGTAGAGTTGGCTGATCTTTTTCCTGACGTGGGGATGATCTAAAATGATGATGGGAGTTTATTTAGGTTTGGCTACCACATTTTTCATGCGGTTATAGATTTTTTTAGTTCTATGAAATTGATAATTTTGCGCAGAGAGATATTACCGCTGTTCCGCAGCAACACGCAGGGACTCACGGTGATAGTGTGAAGTGGGCCATTGTAATCACTGAGCCTGCCGTGTTTTCACTGCTCTTGCACTCCTCCGCTGTAATAATGGAGAAAATTGTAATCTACTACCTCCTTTCGCCGAAAGCGTGGGACATACAATAGTCCTACCACCTCAGTAATAAAGACCAATGAGCCGTCAAATCACATAGACCCAGCAGTAAGTTGGACGGACGAAGCAACCATCACTCTTGCGCCAGTGAAGGTCGCGTCCGCTCTGCCCGGGCATGAATGCGGCACCGATTCTTTGGAGCGGCGCTGACTGGTTCGGGCGGGAAGCGCGCGCGGGCGATGGAGGGGCTTTGGGTGGGCCAGGCTGGTTAGGAGCGTGCGTGGCAGCTGTCCGCATGTCCCTACCGGACACGCCCAGAAACGAGAGGATGCACCGACTCTCGCGGCTAAAATCGTACACTACACAACATATCTCTATAGGAGTAGGTCGATCTATCACACTCTCTAACACACACATGTTGTTAAACACACACACACGCACCTTGGTCCTGTTGCACCTTCTAACGTGACTTATTACACCTAGATGGAGGGAGTAGTAAGTATACGAGATACGGTGGCACACTGACTTAAGTCGAATACAAGTGCCCAAAATTTGTGTGCATGTTATAATAAGGGTTCACTTAAAATAGTACGTGAGCGAACAGAGGGATCAATTGGACAGTGTTCCCGAGCAGTAGCGAGATGTGTGAGGTAGTAAGTACACCGCTGGCGCTTTTAATTTTTCTTATTAATTTGTTTGTTTCACCCTGCTGACTGGTGGACTCCAACGTACTACGTGGAGAGAGTAAGGTGACTAAGGCTGCATTATTTCTGCATCACTGTGGATAGTCTTACCACCCAAAGCCACATGGACACGATTATGATTGAAATCCTAATGACTCCCACACCACACACACAAAAAAACACGGCATGCCTGTCACACGAATGCGGGAATGTATAAAAAGGTTATTTTCCTCTCGTTGAACATAACGGGAGGGTTGTGTAGCCTGGTTGCCTGTTCGCTCATCAAACTTGACGGTCTCGGGTTCGATAACTACACTTGAGCATAATTTTTGCTAGGAGATTCTTTGACTGGTCAAAAAATGTTTTCTAGGGTTTGCACACTTCACACTCTCTCTCTAGTATATATATATTACACGCTGGAGCCTCAGCGCTTGTAGTTGCTCTCTTCACACGTCTCGCCCTCTCTAGATCTCAAACAAGAACTTTGTTGGCCTCTCTCTCCCTCACTGCTGCTCAAAAGAGCCGGCAGGAATCCGTCCGTCGGGAAGGGAAGGAGGCTTAACATTGTCGCCGTTGGCAAGGGAGGGAATCCACTACCGGCGCTGCTGTTCACTTTCCACCCAGCGGCAGCGCGGGAGGGCCTCCGACCCCTTCTTCTTCGCCGCCGTCCCGTCGCCCACCGAACCACGCCCCAAGAATCTTAAGGTATATTTTACTTACTCCACATGCATTGCTCTAGCTGCATGTATACCATGAATCTAGGACGTGGTTCAAAGAGGAAAGGAGTGGGGGAAAGTAGTGGGAAAAGTTGTATATAGCATGAATCTAGGACGTGGTTCAAAGAGGAAATGAAGGGGGAAAGTTGTATAACATGAATCTAGGACGTGGTTCAAAGAGGAAAGGAATGGGGGAAAGTAGTGGGGAAAGTTGTATCGCATAAATCTAGGACGTGGTTCAAAGAGGAAAGGAAGGGGCGAAAGTACTATTTCAAAAAGGAAAGGAAGGGACAAGGCTGTAGAGTTTGAGCAGGACTAGATTTGCTGCGCTCACATAGGGAAAGGTGTCTAAAGATAACAAAACTGGGACCAACACAAATATGCTCCTTGGTTGTTTGTTCTTTGTTGCAACAGACTGTGCATGACCACAGTACATCGGTAGATGCACATGGTGCTGGTGCGTCCACTATCCCGTGCAACTCATTAGCTGTTGTTAATCTAAGGCCCTGTTTGGTTAAAAACTCCCTAGTCCCTACCTGCTTGGTTCCAGGGACTAAACATGGACTAGAGGTTATTAAATGACATGATAAAAGACCATGTTACCCCTAGTAATAAACTAATAGAAACAAGGTGCGATGCTTGGCAGGGGCAACTGTTGGAAAAAGTCCCAAAAATACTCCCTCGGGGTCTTCTTTCTTTAGTCCCAAATGCCCACTTTTAGTCCCAAAAAGTCCCTCCTGTTTGGTTTAGGTGTGACTGACACGGAGTTTTTTTAGTCCCTACACCAAAATGTCCCTGTAAAGAAACACCCTCTAATAATGCCGCTGAAAAATTGATGCAATGCCACAGTTAAAAGAAAATTACATGTTTAACGAATTTTATTGTAAATATAATATCTATGTTAATATTAATCAATGCCACCGTTTGAGAAATGCTACTGTCTTGCTTTCTTTCCCATTTAGATAAGGTAGATGCTTCTTTTTGTTGGCTTCTCTGTCATCCACCGTTATTGACCACTAATTGTTTCCTTTGCATCGCTGTGTAAACAGGGTTATCTACTTCACCTCGTTGCCATTGTGACCTTTTGGTGCACTGCACAAAACACTTTTGTTTTAAAGTGTTTTGTGCAGTTCAACCAAAATGTCACACCGACAATGTTGCTTGATTGCTTGATCTTAGTGGAACTGCACAAGAGGAGATCTTACTTCCTATCCGTTAAGGCGAATTTGGTTCAGATCTTCTTCTTGTGAGTTGTTTGAATTCCGCATCATGAGAGGTCAGTACTAGCCTTCTTTCACATGATTCTGCAGTGTGCTTTCATATGTTGTGCTACTTGTACGATAATGTTGCTTGATTTTAGTGACCTGCACAAATGGAGACAAGACTTCCAATCTGTATGTGCACCATAATATCCCATTGAGGTAAGATAAGGATATTTCACAACTGCTGCCTGTATTTTGCCACTTTCATCAGAAAATTAAGTTTAGTATTATACTTGTGCTCCCTAATTGACATGCCAAATCTTACATTGAAGGCGAAGCTTGTCTGTTATTGAACCAAGTGATGAAGGGGAAGAACAAGCGGAAGAAAAAAAAATCAACTCCCGGTGCTGTAATGAAGCACTGGAACTGTGATGACACAATTAATGCTATAGTTTTGCATCTTAATTTATTGCTATGGCCGGAACGAGCAATTGTTTTGCCACTGATTTGATGCCATACGTAATTATCTCTACTTGTGCAAACAGGGATCTTCTTTGAAGATACCATATATTTTAGTGGAACTGCACAAAAAGATGTTGGAAACATTAAACTAATCGAGGAGTATATAGTAAGCATGGCCACCATAGTAGATAGCAACATATGGTTCCAGAGAAGTGCTTGATCTGTATGCTCTACACAATAAGCCTCCTGACAAAGGTTGGTACTCGCCCACTAATTCATCCATATGATTGAGCTTTGTCATCTCTATTGGTGCTGTGCTACTGTTTAGATACTGTCATGAAAAAGTGGTATTGTCCTTGAGAAGTGCTTCATCTGTGCTGTTTTAAATATTTCCTTTCCTTTTTTCGAGCAAATAGGGATGCTAGCATTTAGTTGTCCTCTTGTCTTTGCATAATAGGATCATCTTCCTCTGAAGAAGAATATGGAGTACATGAAGTGATTAGTTTCGATTATGCCAGGATGAAGAAGCCCTGTCTATCTTCTCATTAGAAGGAGCACCTGAAGGATGGTTACATTACTCCCCACAAGGCCAAACTAACTTCAGCTCAGAAGGACTGGCAAATCTCCATTTTTTTGCTGTGATGCGCGAGTGCAATGTTGTTCTAGGATTCTCATCAGAAGGAGCAGTTGAAGGATGGTTACATTACTTTTTTTTGACTATGAACAATAGGGTAAAACCCCACTGCAATTTTTATTAAAGAAGGAAAAAAAGTAGCACTGTACAAAAGAGAAAATGAAATAAAACAAAACAAACTATACAGCAAGCTAAGGTAGCTAGCTAAGACTAAGAAAACAAGAGAAAACAAACAAGGGCTTGAGGTGTGCCCCTGAAAGGAAAACTAAGCCAAAAACTAAAAGAAGGACTCCTCAAGAAACCAGCAAGCTAGCCAGCCATATGTTGAATTCAGCAGCATATTTAGCCTTGATCCTGTGGGACAGCAACTTCAGTTCTTCAAAGAAAATGTGCTTCCGTCCCTGGAAGGAGGGCTGAATGTTCTCAAAAATCTTATTGTTTCTTGTAATCCAAATAGCCCAAGAACCTAGGATGATGATCTCCATGAAGAAAGGAACCTTCAACTTATCCTTCAGATCTTGGAAGGCCTCTAGCACAGACAAGTTTGGAGATCTTTGTGGACATATGAAATTATAGCATATCCTAGAGAATTGGCACCCCCAGAATAAATGCTGTAGAGTTTCTTCTTGTTGGCAATTCATCACAGCACAATTGTATTCTTCCAAGATCATAGTTTTCCTTCTCAGCAGGTTTCTTGTGTTCAATCTATCATGTAGAAGCATCCAGAAGAACATTTTGTGCTTAGGTTGACATGAAGACTTGCAAATCCAGGCAAAGTGAGGTGGAACTTGTTTGACTCCTATGATCACTCTGTATGCCTTTGAAGCAGAGAATGTACTGTTGCCCCATATGTAACTCCAAGTGTCCGACATATCTAGAAATTCAGATTGTCTTAAATCATGGCAAACTTCTTCTAACAGAAGAAACTGTTGGTATGCTTGGTTGGACAAAGGCAGATGGAACAAATCTTCAAGGTACTTAGTGCTCACCACTTGTTGCACTTTCATTGTGGCATCTTGCAAAAAAGAATAAAGACAAGGGTATTCTTGCTCCAAGACAGCATTGCCCCACAAATCATACCAAAAAAGGCAGTTCTACCATCCCCTAAGTTACATCTGGCCATGGCTTTAAATTGATCAGTTAATTGAAGAATGGATCTCCACCAGAAAGACCCTACCAAATCATTCCCTGGTAATTTATTGTCTTGGTAGTGTGCTTCCCAGATGAGGTTAACCCAAGGGATATCATACCTGTTGTAAAATTTATGAAGGTTTTTCATTAACAAAGCTTTGTTTTGAGAAAAAAATGTCCATAACTCCCAGGCCACCTTGCACCTTTGGTCTACAAACAGTTGTCCATGCAACAAAGGCTGGCCTGTGATCCTCCATGTCAGAACCTCTCCATAAACAGTGCCTCAAGTACTTTATTACTTGTTGTTTGATAGTTACAGGCACATCTAGACAAGCCATGAAAAATATTGGCAAGGAAGCCAGCACAGATTTGACCAGAAGCAATCTTCCAACACTTGTCATAAAGGTAGCCAAGCCAGCTAGCCTTTTTGCAATTCTTTGAACCATTGGCATACATTGCTCCACAGTTGGTTTGGATAGGCCCAAAGGAAGTCCTAGGTAAGTGAAGGGGAAAACTCCTCTTTGGCAATTCAAAGTATTAGTAAAGAGATCAACCCTATCCTTAGAGATATTAACTGGAACCATGACATATTTCTGATAATTAACTTTGAGACCTATGGCTGTGGCAAAAGTATTCAGGAGAGCTTTTAGACAAAATAGTTCTCTGGCATCAGCTTTCATAACCAACAGTATGCCATCTGCATATTGAACTATTGGGAAATCAGGACATGAGTTAACTTGAATAGGAGAAGTGATTAGTCCAAGATTCCTTGCTTTATTGAGAATGGATTGTAATAAATCTGCAGCCAACACAAATAAAAGGGGAGAAAGAGGGTCTCCCTGCCTGACTCCCCTTCTACAATAGAATTTTTTGCCAGGAACTCCATTTAACATGACAACAGAAGAAGCAGAGTTGAATAATATTTGAATCCAGGATATCCACCTTTCCCCAAAACCTTTTGCTCTCAGGATGTCAATTATGGCTTGATGCTCAATTGTGTCAAAAGCCTTTTCAAAATCTAATTTCAGGACCAGTATTTCCTTCCTTGATTTGAAACATTGGTGTAAATATTCATATGACCAGCCAAGACAATCTTGAATCACCCTGTTTTTTAAGAACCCATACTGATTGATATGGATGAGTTGCAAAATTATTTTCTGAAGTCTATTTGCCAATAGTTTTGTAATAATTTTGAACACCCCATTATGTAAAGATATAGGCCTGAAGTCATTGGGAGTCATAGGTACCTCTTTCTTTGGAATCAATGTGATGTAGGAAGTGTTGATACTTTCCAAAGAGATGTTGCCAGCATGAAAGGCATGGATGAGGTTTTTGACATCTGTTCCTATAATATCCCAACAAGACTGAATGAACTCATTATTGAAACCATCTGGACCAGGGGATTTATCATGTGGCAGCTCCTTGCCAATTTGATTGATTTCTTCATCAGAGAAAGGTTTTTCTAAATCTTGAAATATCTCAGGATTGTTCTGTTGTCCCAGAAGACTGTGTAGATCAAAATGCATTTTGTGCCCCTCTGATTGGCCCAATCTTTTGTTGAAATCTTCCCAAAGAATTCCAGCTTTTCCTGCATGATCTGAAATTTCCACATTGTCCTCATTTCTGAGAAAAGCAATTTTATTATGTCTCAAGTTGATTGAGGCTTTAGTGTGAAAGAACTTTGTATTTTCATCTCCAAACTTGACCCCCTTAATCTTCCCTCTTTGTTTCCAATAAATCTTTTGATTGGTGAGAATGGTCATTAAGTGTTCTTTCAAAATCTTTCTGCAGTTCCATTCAAATGTACTGAGCATTCTGAATTCTTCAAAGAAGTCTAGCAAGTATATGCACTCATTGATATTAGGAATTTGTTTCCTCAAACAAGGCATATCCTTGATCCATAATTTGATGCTTCTTCTGAGGTGTTTCAACTTTGCATTAATGATTTTAGCAGGTTCAGAAAAGCCAACAGGGATATCCCAAGCATTTTTGGCAATGTCTTTGAAGGAAGAATGCTTTAGCCAATAATTCTCAAACCTAAAAACTTTGGATTTAGGAATTGAAGTCCCCACTTTTACCACACAAGGGAGATGATCAGAAATGGGCCTAGCCAGAAGCAAAGCAGTTGTGTCAGGGAATGAAGTCATCCAAGCAGCAGAAGTAAAAAACGAGTCCAACTTTTCTAGCAGAGGATTTTCTTGCATATTACTCCAATTGTATTGCCTGCCTTTTAGAGGTAGTTCCACTAAGCCTAAGTTGCTGATGGATTCATTAAAAAGGAGCATTTGATTAATGTCACCCCCAGGATTATTCCTATTAGATGGAGATCTGATGAAATTGAAATCCCCCATAATAATCTAGTCTTCATCAGGTGGCATTTGAATATTATTAAACCAGTTGAGAAAATCTACTTTATCAGCTTGTTTACAAGGGCCATAAATGTTTGTGAGAATCCATGTTTGGGCAGAGCTGTTGCAGGTGAACTTAACAGATAAAGAGAATCTGTTAAAAACATTAATTCTCCCGTAAAAAGGCTATCATTCCAAGCAATGAGAATTCCTACAGAGGCTCCAATTGAAGGGAGAAATTCAAACTTGTTAAATATTCTAGGGAAGAACTTATTAATGTAAGCTAGGTCAAAATTTTCTCTTTTTGTTTCTTGTAAGCAAAGAATTCCAGCAGCACTTTCCTCCACTTTCTGTTTAATTGCCAACCATTTATTGTTAGAATTGATACCTCTGATGTTCCAGTTAAGAATATTCCATGATCTGTGATTATTCGTGAAGTAAACTTAATGTGTTGTTAGGTCCTCTCAAGGCCCAGCCCTTGAGACAAAAAACATGTGAAGACCCAATGTGAAGAAGCTCCCAAACTTGCAAATGTCCCTCACACCACTTAGATGTGCCCTCACATATAACAATGGGCATCAGCAAGATCCAGATCACAAATCCATAATACAAGCACTTCACATATGACACACACAGGATAAGCACCATGCAGATCAAGCAGTAGCAGCTAACCAAAATAATAGTGTTACATCCCTTAAGAAGTAAAGTCATACATAACCAGACATGCAACCAACATATTGTAAAAGTTGCCACCTTCCTAGACCCACTTCTATCACAGAATGATCTAATCATTGAGAACTATCCTTGGAGTTGTTTTCCTTGGCCTCAGACACCTTGGCCAACTCCTCATGCTCCAGTTCTTTTTTCTTTGGCCTCTTAGCCAACTTCTCCTGGATATCCTCCTCAGCAACCTTGAAAAAAGCACTAGTGAGGTTTTTTGACAATCTTATTCTGAATGATAGGTGGGACATCATTGCATGGTAAACACTCCTTACTAACACATGAATTTCTTTTGTACCCATTATTTTCCTTTCTAATTCTGCCACTCCTTCTTACCTGATTTTCCACCAGTGGCCCTTTTCCTCGTCTCTTCCTAGAAATGGCCTCACCAGCAGGTAGAAGGATGATATTATTTGGAGAAATTCTCTTTAGGGGGCTGCTTGCCTCAGAGGAGGAATGTGCTGCAGGACTGACACCATGATTTTCCTTATCCTGACTAGTATTTTTAATTTACTGACAAACAGGTGCCTGGGTAACAGAGCAAGCAGCAGGAATTATGAAAGTCATAGAGTCCTCTTCATTGCAGTTATCAGTCAAAATGTGCCATAATGAGGATTTTAACAAGTTTAAAGTCCAGTCAAATCTATCAGGATTGAGCAACAGGTTCAGTATGAAATTGAACCAACTTACAGGTATCTCAGCTGTGATTGCATTAGGTACCTCCTATGAGGATGGTGCAAAGTGTTTGACCCATAATTCTAGACCTTCTTCAGAAATTAAGTGATCTCCATCAATAACTGAGAAAGCATGTGATTGTACTAAATTGCAGTACTCAGATGGAATAGGTGAATTAACCTGTGGAACATTACCTTTAGAAGAACCAGGTTGCATAGGATTGACCTTAGGAGACCCCACAACCACATCAGATTCATGAACTTGTTCCAGAGCAGAAAATAGAGTATCTTTCTAAACTTCCTGGTTGTTGACAGAACCCTGTTTATGAATCTCGGAGGAGGTTGGATGGATGACTGCCTTCTGGATTTCTTGCTGCACTGCAACTACAGGAAAGTCCACTGAAGCTTGAGCAGGCTCCACAACCTCCACAACTGGCACAAAGTGTTTAGCAACTAATGGTGGTGGCAGGGGAGCTAAAACCTGGATTGGATGCATAACCTGCTAAATATTTTGCTCTGGATTAACAGGTGGAGTAGGGATGGCAAGCACAGGTTGCTCCTCCAGGTCAGGAGGATATGCCTGAAGAAGGTTTTGAAGTCCATCACCCAAAATAGGAGCAGCTTCATCAACAATAGCCTGGTTAACTTCCTCACTGCTGTTAACACCCCCACAATATTGTGAGAAAGGAGACCTTCTGATAGAGATACTGTGGTTGTTATGCTGCTGTTAGGGATTGCCTCATTGTCATCCACCATAATTTCATCTTGAAGCACCTGCTGTGGCACTTGAACAGGAGGAGGGAAGGCCCAATGCCCCTGCTCCTCCCAGTCATCCCAATCATCCTCATGTTCTTGCTCATTATTGATCAGAACATGATGAAACCCAGGAAATTCATTCGCATTGAGTGGAATAGGATGAGGATCAATGCCAGGGGGTGGAATAGGATCTTCGTCAGGTGGTCCCCCTCCTAGCTTTTCTTCCATACAGACTTCAATTGAACTAGTCAAGGATTCACCCTCGAACATCTCTCCTTCAGTCCATCTCAAGATCTTTGGAATTTCATGTAAATCCGTAACTCTGGCTTTAGCCAGCACTTTCCCCTTAAGAGCATCCTCTTTCTCCCAACTGATAATCTTGGTGAATCGAGCAATTGCTGCAGCAATATCTTCAGTGTTGCAGTTATCATACGGAACACAAACAATCAGCAGCCAACAGACCCTATTGAAATTAACTCTTCTCTAGTTTCGACCCTCATTGTGTCTAGTGAAAGAAATAAAAACATCCCCAAATGCAGCGGGCTATCTCTAACCAGTCTATCTCTGTCTCTAACATGTCTGAACTGCACATAGGCTTCCCCGAATGGGCAGGGTTGAATCTCTCTCACCCCAACTTGAGCAACTGGATCATGCTGAAGAAAATCCTCTAACACTTCTCTAACATTAGGAAACAGTACCTCATTAGGCAGCGACTGGAAGGTTGCAATAGCCCAGTCCTCATGGTGGCGAGCCCGGCGCGGAAGCACCACCCGCGAAACCCCCGTTCGACCTTCAATGTGCTGAATCTGGAAGCCATGGGGAACGAAAGGCGCTGGGTCGATTGGAATGTTCGCCATTGGAGGCGCAGCGCACCGGTGAAGCTCACTATGCGGAGGAGAAGAAGCAGAGGTAGGTGGCGAAGAAGTCGACGGGGCGGCACAAAAGGAGAGAGCAGAGGAATGCGAGGAGTCCGGCACGGGCCTCGGTTGAAAATTAGGAAAAAAATCCCGTGACCAGCTCTTTGAATGATGTCGCTTGCCTTATCTGGATAGCGGGCCCTTTTTGAGCAAACCAAGACTCCACTTCCCCAGGAGCCCAAGCACCGTCAGGTGGGCTATTGAAGGGCTCAAATCTGATGAAAGGCCAGAGCCTAGAATATTTCGACCGAGAGCAGAATCTGGCAATGTGGCCCACTTCTCCACATGCAAAACACGTCCGTGGGTCATTAATGCGCGCATGCACGTTGCTGACCTGACCATGCAGCATGGTTTCTGGCTCATTAGGGAGCACTGAATTGCCATCAGTAATGTGTGGCATGCTAGAATCACGCTCTTCTTGAATGTTGCCGGAGAGACGTTGAAAGACAGATCGGGGCCTCTACTCCGGTGATCTGCTCCGGTGATCACCGGAAAAAATAGTCACAGCTCTCCCATTACGTCCAACCAGTGTCCATTCGGCCTCTTCTTCCCTGTAAAACAATCTTTCTTCTCGAATCCAATGCGGCCCACCATCACCCCATAGACTAAAAACCATCTCAAAGTCTTTCTCAATCACTCTACCCGCATTGTAAATTTGAAAACCAACTGATTTAGAAGCTACTGAAAACTTGAATGATCTATCCTTGAGAAGGCAAACTCTAAAGCCTTGCGTGTAACCTCCAAAGGAGGCAAGCAGAGCCACACTAACCGTATGAATATCCAGCTTGAAAGAGGCACGAGCAAAAGAAACCACCAAAATGAACTCTTTTTGACGAAAGCCTGGCGAGAACACCATAGGGTGCCCAAATTTAGAATGAACACTTGCCTGAAATTCCTTGCCACGGTTGAAGTTGAGGTTGAATGGCGACATGGTCACCAACGTGACCGAGCCACCACCCAAAGGAACGAAGGATCCACCCAGAGTAACCAAGAGAGGAGAAGAGTATGGTGGACGCCGGCGCCAGAGAGGCCACCGACATTATAGGTGGCCGCCGGGGCCGGAGTGGCCACTGGCGCAGGCCTCTCCTAGTCGCCTCTCCTAGTCGCCTCTCCTAGTCTACAAGGTTCACGTGCAACAAGTTTTGCGTCCAATGGTTACATTACTCCCCACAAGACCAAACTAACTTCAGCTCAGAAGGACTGACAAATCTCCATTTTTTTGCTCTGATGCACGAGTACAATGTTGTTCTAGGATTCTTTCTGGTGAGTTCCATTTTTCTAAAAGTGTGATCTACATGTACCATGTAGGTGCCTATTTAAACTGTCAATTCATAGTACATTTAGCTTTATACTAATCACTTTTTTTTGTATTTGTGCAAACAGGGGTGATCAGCTTGATTTCAATGGGAACTGCACAAAATGTTCATGAATACATTGAATCATTCATTTCCACCACAAGAAAGGATGTGCCGATAAGTGCAAGGTGTTGCAATATATAAGGGCAAAATCATACAAGCTACGTGTGAATTTGGTTGATTTTGGTGGAACTGCACAAAAAGAACAGTTGGTTTATTTAGCACGAGGTGCCATGTCAATGTCCGAACTGATGGCAAACCCTGCCCATTCCACAATCGTAGGCATTTGATATTTTGGAATGGGACAACCTTGTCAAATTTTTCTCATTGATTTTAAGACATGCGTTTGATATTTTCGAATGGGAAGCCCTTGCTGTCAGCAGCGTTGATCAATTTTTTCTTTATTCTTTATTTGTGAAGTAAATATTTCCTCTAACATGTGAGTCACTGAGATGCATAATTATCGATTGTTTTGAATGTTCTCTATGAATTGCCAGCCCTGTGTGTTTGATTGCAATGTACAGAAACGCTAAAAAGCTGCTCAAACTCTTTGTACTCCTTCTGTTCCTTTTTACTTCGCACATTGTGAAAGTGCATACTTTTTTGTATAAGATTGGTCAAAGTAGATATACTTTGACTGCAGACAAAACTTGTATAGAAAGGACCGGAGGGAGTACATGTGAAACTGCTGCAAACGAGGTGATCACCCTGGGAATAATGCTAGTACGTATTGTTTTGCATGTTCATCCAATGCCAGCGATACAGGAATTCGAACTAATCGAAATAAATTCATTCATACACGGTCGGATTTCATATAAACATGCCGGATTTAATTACATTTCATACATTCTTCAACTAAAAAGGGGTGTTTGTGGCCGCATGCATCTCCCAGATGAAGAGGCTGGGGGTCATCCTCCTTTTCTAAAAAAAACTAAAAAGGGGTGCACTGGAGGTATAATTAATTAACTGAAGCTACCCACCTTTGTCCCGCTGAGCCGAACAGAAGCTTCAGTGACTTAACTGCAGGTGCAGTTGCATAACTGACATGTGGCCTGTTGGGCCCATGTGTCAGTCAGCCAACTGCACCAGCAGTTAAGTAGAAGCAGTGTTCTTCTCCAGCGTAGCTCTCCGACTCCACGTCGCTGCCAAGAAGCTAACCGGCCGTCAATGGTCAACCCGCCTAGCTTGGCTTCAACCGGAGGGTAGCAGCGGTGGCCTTACTTGGACCCGAGCGGCGGCGACCTACCGTACTCTTCCTCGTCTTCTGTGTGGCGCGGCCTCGTTGGCAGCGGGGTGGGGCCTCGGTGGAGCCGGCAATGTCCTTTGTCTTGTTGCCGGCGGGCGGCGCCTAAGCGGAGCGGTGGAAATCCTCCCCCACGTTGCCGGTAGGGTGGGGCCTCGGCTGAGCCGGTGATGTCCTCTGCCTCGTTGTTGGCGGGGCGGGGCCTCGGTGGAGCCGGCGGTGTCCTCTGCCTCATTGTTGGCACCGCAGGGCCTCGGCGGAGCAGGGCGTCGTTGATGCCAGCGGAGCAGGGACTCGTCGGAGCCGGCATTGTCCTCTGCCTCATCCTCAGTCTCGCCAAACGGCGCCTCGCCCGCTTCATCGCCCTCTTTGCTAGCCTCTTTGTAGGCGGCCGCAGCCTCCGCCACCCGCATGCGGTACTGCCAGCGCTCGAGGCGGCTCTTGCGGGCGGAGCGGTACGAGTCGAGCAACGCCTCCTGCTCCGCCCGCTCTGCGGCGATCTGCTCCTCCCCCTGCATGTGCTCCTGGAGGAGATGGTGGTTGTAGGCGGCGTCGGCATGCGCCTCCCGGAACTGCTCCTCACGCATCTGCCTCATCCTGTCCATATATTGTGCACGGGCCTCGCTGATGGTCATGGTGCAATGCACCAGCGAGGATGGCACAGAGGAGGGGGTTGGCGCCGGATCGTCGACTACCATATTCTCCATTGGGACGTCGTCGTCCTCCGGCTGCCTGCCGGCCAGCCGGTCGGCAGCAATGGCTGCCATCTCCTTGTGGTCCTTCGTCCGCCCGTCCCGAAGAGCGCTGGAGCGCGAGGAAGCCATGGTGGGCAGTAGTGGTGTGGATAGGAGAAAGGGAACGGATGCGAATGACTGCGGCTATGACCGGCGTAGCAGTTTATATAGCAATGGTGGGCAGGCGGAGGGACGAACGTGTGGCGCTGGAGTAGCCGCCTCGGCAACGGTGTATCATTAATGTGTGCGGCAGATGGACGGACAGACGACACTTGTGTCGTTTGAAGACGGAGCAATCGCCTGCATCGGGAAGCGGGGCGGGCGGTGCTGACTGTTTCGGGCGGAAAGCGCGCGCGGGTGAGGAGATGGCTTTACTTGGATAGGATGACAATGGTGACCCACCAGGTCCATAGCCTCACGTACGCAAGTTCCTCCTTATTATATATATATATATATACATATATATACATATATATATATATAATTTATTTTGCTTCCTCCTGGTTTCCTGACATCACGGTCCCATACCATTGTCAACCTATGTAGTCCCTCCTTTCCGGTTTATAGGGCTTATCTTAAAATTTTATTTTTTTCCATTTTATAAGGCTCAATTTGGTTGTTTTCCATCACATGTTCAGATTCCAAGGTGCATTAAATCATTGCATGCAAGTATTAAGAGAAAATTGACCAATGCATGTACTTTATGCATGCATACATTGCAATTAATGCATTGATAAACATAATTTTTTGACGATAACAAGAGCATTAATTATGTGCTTTTGCAAAACTACAAAAAGTATTCCACCACTCGCCATCTACCTTGATTGGTGAGATTTTTGAATTGAGCATTATAAACCGGAAAGGAGGGAGTAGTCAATAAACGAGAGAATAGCACAAGAAGCGGGCGACAGCTGGGACCAAGCAGCTCGAGCAGTATTTGTGTTTTTGAGGTGTGAGCACTGTAGAGTTTTTTGATCTTTACCCCAGATATTATTATTTCTCCTCTGAACAACAACAGAAACATCGCTGCAGGTATTAACTGGGCGGGCTGTGACCCGTCTAGCCCAGGCTAGATATCCAGCTCAAATATTAATTTTTTTCAAGCTGAAAATGGCTAGCCCAGCTATACTTTTTTTGAGGAATACCCAGGCAAGTTCAAGTTGTTATTCTCCGCCCCGCTGGGCTGCAAATCTTTCCTAGGAGGGATGCATTAGGCTTAACAAGAAAATGGGCTTTAAGAAATAATAAATGGGATGTAATTATAAAAACTGGGTAGTAACTATAAAAAAATGCACCAAACATTGATTACTTTATAAAATATTATTTTTGGAATATTGAAAATTTTAATTTCATTAATTGTTGCGAGCGCAATGTTTTTTTGGATTTTTACCTAATATAAATTTATATTGAAATTGTATTTAATCTGACTAGAAATTTCGAGATAAAAATATTCGGATCCCATCAAAATGTGGGAAATTTTATTGAATTCTGTTTTGAACGGTTGGTTGAAATGGGCTGTACTTTTAACAAACTATAAATGGGCTATAGTAAATTCATTTAGAACTCAAAAATGGGCTACACATTCTTACAAATATCAAATGGGCTATAAGTTCTCTGCCACACACTTCTGGCCTTACTAAGTTGACGCTTCCCCTAAAAAAAACAAAGTTGACGCGTATGCAAGGCTGGTCAACTTATAGTCAACACACGGTTCTAGCAGCAGTGGCCATTGGATGTCCATCCAACGGATGCCGTGCATCTTCTTAAATCTCGGATATTCTAGCTTCACCCGCCCAAAAAATGATTCCTCCCCCTGACATCTGGGGCACACCATTTCGGAAGCTGACCTGTGGGCCTACTAAGTTGATGTACCAAGGGCTTTGTCAACTTAGTCAATAATAAACGATTCTAGCTGCAGTGACCGGACAATGTCCATCCAACGACCATCGTGCTTCTTCAACCTCTGGTCTTCTTGCTCCAGCCGCCCAAAGCAGGGCCGGTCGTGCCGCCTGCTCCTGCCTCTCGTGGCCGGCTGTGCTGCCGCGGAGGCCTCACCGCCCCCTACTACTCCCACCACAGGCCAAGCCATCCCTCCACTCACCCACACCCCCTGTTATTCTGCGGCGACGGCAGCGCAGCCGAACCAGTGAACCCTCGTACTCCTCTCCGCGTGTTCATCCACTGCCGCATCTTCCCTGGCTCCGCGTCGTCCCCTTCCTAGGCCTCGCCGTCGTCCACCGCCATGGTGCTCTCGGCGCGGCGTGGTCAACGTGGTCAAGGAACGACTTCCATCGGACGTGGACTATACATGGAGAGGCTGGCAACTGGGTCCACGGCAGCCGCAAGCAAGTGCCTCCTTATTACGCGCAAAATAATTATTCCTCCACCTGACAGCATGGACCCACCGGACGGGCCACCGTATTTCGTGAAAAAATGATTGGCCCCCTGACTGCTGGGACCCACGAGCTA
Source organism: Triticum aestivum (assembly GCF_018294505.1). NCBI lineage: Eukaryota > Viridiplantae > Streptophyta > Magnoliopsida > Poales > Poaceae > Triticum > Triticum aestivum. The sequence continues at coordinate 385,631,372 of NC_057795.1, read as the reverse complement.
CGTCTTCGCACGCAAGGAAGTGCATCTGGAAAAAAAAATGATTCGCCCCCCTGACTGTTGGGACCCACCAGCTACATCTTCGCACGCAAGGAAGT